>NC_056731.1:877148380-877220880 GCF_019279795.1 Protopterus annectens | reverse complement strand
GACAGACCACAATGCTTTGCCACAGATGGCCTGCACCTGTCACCCCTGGGATTCCGGATACTGGCTAAGGCTCTTGCTGCCCCTATATTGCCTTTTTTAGGCAAAGTTCAAATAACAAATTCACCACCATAACAAAAATTGAGGGTAATGCTACTCAATGCTAGAAGTCTAAATCTCAAAATGCACTCACTCGAGGCACTCCTTAAAATGGAGAACATCGATATCTGTGCAGTGACTGAGACCTGGTTCAAGGCTACAGAGAGCACCCCTGCACTACCAGGCTATAACTCATACCACACTTTTCGGCCATGTAACCTGGACCAAAACACCAAAGGCAGAGGTGTGTCCATATTCATTAAGGATATCCACACCTCCAGGCTATTTACTCAGCACAATGCATCTGAGGTTATCCAAGTGCAACTAACTCTGGGCAAAACTGCAATCCAAATTGTAGCTTGCTACAGATCCCCCACCATGCCCCAGGATTCCCACTCCTCTTTTTTTGATGTAGTGGAAAATATTAGGGTTCAACCAAACACACGAATAATGGGCGACCTCAACTACCCCACCATTAACTGGGAAAACTACTCGTGTACCAACTCCTTAGCTCAACGCTTTCTGGAATTCATAAACTCCAATGCCCTGGATCAACTTATCCACACCCCCACCAGGGGCAGAAATATCATAGACCTAGTAATTACCAACATGAGTGACCGATGTTCCACACCTGAAGTCAACTCCTCGTAGGTCCGATCCGACTATAAGCTAATCACCCTTGATATCCACATCCCACCCCCCCATTAAGGAAACCACAGTAAAAAATTTCTCCAAAGCCAACTTCATGCTTCTTAAGACAGAAGTGGTGAACTTCATGACACCCATGCAGATGGACAATACAGTTACAACTGCTGAATCCTACACAAATGCACTCTATAAGCACTTACACGAGTGCATGGATCATGCTATCCCAAACAGAACCAAGATGCTATCCTCCAAAAAAAGTAAGCCAATCTGGTGGTCCCCTGCCATAAACAAACTGTACAACAGAAGGAAGAAACTGTTGCAAAAGAGAGTAAAATCCCATGAGTGGAGGAGCTCCCTGGTCAGCCTTAGTAAGAAGCTGAGATCCCTTATAAGATCCTCCAAAGCTAGCTACAAAAACAAATTCACCACTAATTCCAAGGACAACCACAAAGCATTCTATAGCTATGTCAATAATCTTGATGGCAACACCCAGATCTTCTCTGAGTTACAGCACAAAGGCACAAAAATTACAGAACCAACTGATATTGCCAACATCCTGGCAGATAGGTTCAGTGCTAATTTTACCCCCCTCTCACCCCCTAAAGGGCCCATATCTATACAGGAAGAATGCAGAGTCCCTGTAATCACAACTACACAGGTAAAAGCTGCACTCTCTAAAGCCAAAAACACAGCATCCATGGGACCGGACAACATCCCAGGCTGCATTTTACATGAACTTCAGAACAAACTGGCTCCCCACTTAAGTACCATGTTCAATAATAGCCTCGCATCAGGCTTTGTGCCCACTGAATGGCACACAGCAACAGTTATCCCACTCCACAAAGGGGGAGCCACCGCTGATTCCGGGAACTATTGACCTATTAGCCTGATGAGCCTGGTCTGCAAGGCCATGGAACGTATCATCATGGAACTCATAAATAAAGACATTGGTAACCTCCAAACTCTGGATCCCACCCAGTTCGGATTTGTGAAAGGCAGATCATGCCTCCTGAACCTGATCGACTTCTTTGAGGCAGTCACCAAAGCCGTAGATGAGGGTAAGGTGGTTCACATAGCCTATCTTGACCTCACCAAGGCTTTCAACACCATCCCCCATTCTGGAATTATAGCTAAACTCACTAAACTAGGTATAAATCCCTACATCACAAGATGGGTTGCCAACTGGCTCACTGACAAAACCCACACTGTAAAAGTTGCAGACTCCAAATCTGACCTCAAAGCAGTGACAAGTGGAGTACCACAGGGGTTCCGTCCTGGGACCTCTCCTGTTTGGTATCTACTTCTCTGAAGTACAGGCTAACACAGAAGGCCTCTGGCTAATGAGGTTCACAGATGACTGCAAACTAGGAGCCATAGTCAAGTCCCCAAATAATGTGGACATCCTACAGAAGGGCCTCGCTGAGACAGATGCCTGGTGTCAGAGCCATGGCCTCAAGCTCAATGCCAAAAAGTGCAGTGTCATCCCCTTTGGTAAAAACTCGGTACCCATGAACTACCACATAGGCAGCAATCTACTTCGCACTGAATGCGTGATAAGAGATCTTGGGACCCAAGTGGACAGTAGTCTCTCCTTTGATAGTCTCATCGCCACAGTAGTCAGGAAGTCTGTCTACGTGGCACATCTCATCATAAAAGGGTTCTCATCCAGGAAAAAAGAGGTCATTGTTCCCCTCTACTCAACACTCATTAGACCCATTATAGAGTATAACGCCCCTTTTGGAATGTACCTCACAAGACATCTGCAGCAGCTGGAAAGGCCACAGAAGTACCTCAAAAAGAGGATTACTGGTCTCAAACAAATGCCCTACACTGACCACCTCAAAAACCTCCAGCTTTACTCCGTAGCATATAACCTACTCCAAGGTGATCTCTGCCTAACATATAAAGCTATGTCAAACCCAGAGCTGTTGGGAATGCTGCACCTAAAGAAGTCCCAATCCCTCTGAGCTACACGCTCTAGGGACCTAAACCTTGTCACCACAATAAACAGGACATACTGGAGGGATAGATTCCTGTCCCAGAGACTTCCCATACTCTGTAACAGTCTACCCATCTATGTCAAGCAAAATTCTTCATTAGCACTCTTCAAGAAAAATCTTGATGAGTGGATGGGAATTAGAAAATACACCCCGGGGATCACTTCTGTGTCTCTGCTCGACAGTGGCACAGGAAAATAACTTTCTTGGGTGGCATAAGCCAGGGAACCTTGTTGGCTAGGCTTACACAGGCCCTTGGGCCGATAGCCTAGTACCTACCTATGAACCTATATAGGTTAACTATACCCTTCTTGTCAGAGTGCATGCTTAAGTGAGTAGGTTAAACTGAGGCTGCCATGAACGAGTGTAGCTACAGTTTTAGTACACGTGTTGAACTTTAGTACTTTTTGTGTGGAGATTTTCTCCTCCCAGGTTGTCTCTTTAAAAAGATTATTGGCTCAATGGGTAAAAAAAAAATGAAATAAAAAATAAATAGCTTCTTCAAATTGCATGGTACAAGGAATGTAACCATTAATCCCAACTGTTTCAATATGTTTCAAGAACTATGACAACAGTATACTAGAATTAATACTTAATTCACTTGGTATTATTCGAGGCATAAGGAAACTCTGTCACAAGTATTCCCATTTTAAGTATGAAATAATATAAAGATTTTTATTCTTATTGCATATTCCTTAGTGCCGTGCTGGAAAATAACTTGCATGCACTTAAGTACCTTCCATGTGGACAGTGTGTGTGTGTGTGTGTGTGTGTGTGTGTGTGTGTGTGTGTGTGTGAATGCAAGGGGAGTGTGAAACAGCAGTTGATGCACAGGTGATTCAATATTATATATTTTGACCAGCAGGGGGTGACAACAGTTTGCATTCTTTTCTTGCTGTTCTTGAAATACCCAATGACTTCTCCAGAACTATAATGTACCTATTTGACTACAAGTACGAGTTTCATTTTTTCTTCGCTTCCACAGCTTTCCAGTTTTATTCCTTTGTTAAGGCGGGTTATTAAAGCAAGAATTTAAAACACTTTGGAAACACATTATGAACTGTGCATACTTTTTGTTGTGGCATGAGGAGTGAATGCCATATTATTATGAGTTTTTTCTTTACAGAGTGCATTTAAAATAATTTTGCTCATTCTGAATTCACTGATGCACTATTAGCTTTACATCAGGCTTTACTCTGATCCATTACTGCAGTGAGTAGTTGCCTCATATTGCTCTGCTGTAACTTTTCTTTGTAAGTGTGGACTGATCATAGTTCTCAACTGTCCAGTTTTTTTACTCAAAATTTTGGTATGCACCTCATAAAATCTGTAGTTTTCTGGAAAATCTTTGTGATGATCTGAGGACTGAAGTTGCTAAATAATGACATATATTTTGAGTTTCAAACTTCACATCCTTCAGAAAATGCATGCTAACTCGAATCTTGTCATTCTAGCAACTTTCTAAGTTTAGAAGTGCAATATTTAAAATCTGTCCCCATTTTTGTGCCTTTGTCACCTGTCACCCCCCCCCCCCCATTATTTCAGGCTTTGTCCAGATTTCTTGAACTAAGAGGTTAAAAGGTATGAGACTGATGGATGCCACAGTTACTGTGTCCATGATAATATTCACCAATTTATATACCAAATGGCTAACTTTTCACTTGTATTGACAAGTTAATTGGTTGAAGAATTTACCAGCTGATGAGGTCCTGCTGAAGGATTACATTTCACTGAAGAAGTACAATTGAAATTCGTAAACCACGTAATGCTTCACCTCACCTTGTTTGGTTATTTTCTTTTTGAACAGTCCTCTTTATGTGGGAACCTGAATCCAGTGGGCTTGTTTTTCTGCTCCCTGAACTACAGGCAGCATGTATAAGCAGCAAACTTGTTACTTATGCTGCCCCTGCTAAACTATTTTGTCATAAGAATCACAAAGGCATAGAGCTGCCTTTGAAGTTTAACAGAAATTGTGAATGCCTTTTGAAGTTTACTTCTGTGCTAGATTTACAACCTTTTTTTATTTGTTTGTTTTGTTCTTAATATTCTCGGCTACTGAGAGTATTATTTGTTACAAGTTTTTTTTTTTCACATGAGAGCTAAGCCTACAATGTATCATACTTTACTGGCTAACTTGTGGAGAAATGAATGATTACTGGTATTTGAGCTTTGGGCCTGGTTAATTTTTGTTGTGATTCTACTTTTGTGGACTTAATTGTAAAGTAACTGTTTTCTTATTTCATTTCCACTGGACTGATTATTTTTTCTGTATCTAGCTACATCTTCAGGGTAATCCTAGTTTATAAAAGACCTCAGGTTTTGATAATACCCCCTACTTGCAATTAAAATCTCAGTGATATGCCCAAATCAATTTTCATTTTAAATTATAAAATAATATGCTTAAACATTTTAATAATTGTTTTTGTTAAGTAGAATTTGTTTACTAATTTGTTTGCCTGTTTAACATTTTAGTTAGTTCATTATTTGTATATATTTTAGTTAGCTCAAAACTTCTGACAGCATTTGTTAAGATATCTTGCTGTTAGGGTTCAAGTCTTTTCATTTGTCTGGATACTGGATGTGCCTAGGAAAGGCATGCTGTGTTTCACTCCACCCCTTTGTCCCACTGAGATTTCTTCTGCTGTTTACATTTTAGGCCATGGTTTAGGGCTTCTTTGAAGGCAAAAGGGTGGAAAGAAAACACAGACAGTTACTAATAGTGTCCACTTATGGGTGGGCTATGTATATACTAATTAAGGACACATTGATCAAATCCTGGAGTTAAATTATATGTTAGGGATCAGACAGCTTGCTGTTATAGGATACATTTTTTTTCATTATATTTCAAAAGATGGGACCTATAATCTGTTGGTCACATATATGGTGGTTCACTGCCTGTTTGCAACAATACCAGAATTATTTCTACTCTCTTGCATGAGAGAGATTTTTCATTTTTTTTTAATATGACTTTGTTAGGTACTGGCTTTGGCTCATTTAATATTGAGATTGGTCCTTCATGAATCTCAGTAAAATGTATGTGCCTTGGTGTGACATTGGGGTAGTAGCTAAATAAAACAAGCTGCATTGAATGCGGTGCAGCATCCTTCTACAGTTGCCATAAACTTTGAGATATGTAATGGAAGCAGGAAAATATATAGGCTCCTTTCTTTCCATCTATTCAATAAGCTTCTTCCTGAGGTCAACACTGCTTCATCAAATCGGATGATTTCAATATCTGAAGCAATGATGAATCCATGACCCTTGTGAAAAGCATTGTATCTTTAATGTAGGGTGTGTATTTGTTTGAGTAATTACTATTGCTACCACAAGTATGACAGTTAAATGGACCCAGTGTTTTGGCTTGGTGTGGTCACCTTGGACATGAGATTTGATCTGACTACCAGATAACTCAGACCAGCCATGAGCTATCCAACCTCATTCTTCCAATGATAAAATGGCCAAACATAAGAATGCAATTAATATGCCAATATTTACTATTTCCTAAAAGCCTACAACACAGACACCTTCTGATTGCAGTATATAATACTGCTGCATCTGGCTTTGGATCAAGTCACTTATCTTCAGGTATGCACTTTATCTGCTGGCTTTCATAAGCCTTGGTATGATGATTATCCCCACTGCCTGTACTGGGAAGAGTAAAAGAAGGAGTAGACATGGAAATATCCTAGCCATTAAGAAAGCAATCTGCCAGTAGAATTGCATTACTTCAGGCACCAGTCAGAGATCTCCTGTAAGAAAATACATTATATATCCAGGGAGATTTATGGTAGATAGACTGTGAAATCTACCCTGACTGGTCTATTAAAGGCTATAGCTAGGAGTTAACTTTTTAATAGACAAAGTGGAATCCAATGGTCCACATATAGAGAATGCAGCCTATTCAGACATAGAAACAATTCCAGGTAAGCAATCACAGGGACTATAAGAGGCCGAGCCATATATACCTTTAAGCAGCTATGCTTAAAAGTTCTTGCCACCCTTTAGGAGTAGTTAGTAGTGACCACCTCTCAAATTAGTAGGGTCATGCATGATAACACTGGTATAAATTTATGGGTACTCATTTAGTCATCAAGACTAGCCTTAAAGGCAGACAAAGTTGTACTTTGCTTGACCTGTAGCAGTTACTTATCTATAGGCTGGGAATACATTGAGCTGGGAACCTATCCCTTTAGTGGGTCTTGTTTACCTGTTGTAACTTTATGTCCTGAATATGGGTGTTTGTAGAACTGGTGGTTTTGAAAAGAAATAGGAGGTCAAATAGGACTGGGTTTTTCATGGCTTGAAAAGTGAGACTCAGGTCAACGTGGAGCAGTGAGTAGGAGAGTTTTGTTAATCTATTAGGATGGTTGAAGAATTTAATGCTTTTCATTTTTTTTTTTTTGGTTAAAAATTTTGGGTGGTCTTCCCATTTGAATGAGATGCTTGAATTTCTATGTACCAAATGGAGCACTGTATTCAATGATCAGTCTGATAAGGGAAAAGTATGGTGGTAAGATGACATCTTTGGATCTTGAAGATAAACCCTTGGAAATTAACTGGTCCAGATAGAAGGATTTCTTGACTATGGCAGAAACCTGAGGATACAATGAGAGAGAACTGTCTGCATAAGTACCCAGATTTATTATGACGGTATCTGTCTGAAGAGGTGTACCACTTATAACAAATGGAATGGAAGCAACTTTTTTTGCTGAATGCTACTATACTGCTCATGGATCTGTTTTCAGTATAGCAGGTATATTCATATTCCAGCCCTTTTTACAACAGTTTAATGTCAGTGGACACATGGATAGCAGTACTCAACTATAGTCATCAGCAATCTTGGTAAACCACACTTCAGGGATATTAGCTTAGATATCTATGAAATTAATGCCCAACAGGAAAAGGCACAGCACTGATCCCTGTGGTATCCCACTAGTTACAGTTTTATATTCAGAGAGGCTACCAGTTGCTTCAATATTTGGGATTGGCTGGATAGCCAGTTTGTAATCTGACATTCGATCTAGGGGGTTACATTAAGTGTGTCTAAATAATGTGCATAGAGGGACCATTGTCAACAACCTCTGTAAACTTTTTAAATAAGTTTACTAAGTTCAGGAGACAGGACCTGCCTTTCACAAAACCAGACTGAGTGGGGCCTAGATCTATTAAGTTGCCTATGTCTGTATAAATCAATTCTACTATAATACAGTCCTTGACTTTGCATGTAAGACTGATGATGATGATGATGAGCCTATAATTATCTGGGACTGTAGATGGTCCACCCTTGTGTAGAGGAGTCACAGTAGATGTTCTCCAGCCAACAGAGACAAACCCCATCTCTTGGCAGAAGTTGAGCCATTTAAGTACAGGATAAAAAAGTACATATTTGGCATTGATAAGCATGCAGTCTGGTATGCTGTCCAGTCTCAAAGAAAGTAGAGACTCAGATAATGCATACCTGGCATTGATGAGTAGAGGGTCAGGCAATGCATAGTTGGCACTCAGTTGAATCTTGTCTAGATTCAGAAGAAATTCAAAGTTGATTTTTGATTAGATCATGTCTTAAGGTTCCATGTCTACATCCCATTACATGTGTGTTGTACAGTAGGCCAAACAAGTTTCTTATATCAAGCTTGGCAATCTGCATCCGTTTATTTTTAGAATCGTTAGTTAATCTCTAAGAAATGGTCTTTTTCAATCAATTCTAAAAAAGACTATGATTATACTAGTTTTGAAAAGTTTTACCACTGACCTGGAAAGTGCCAGATCATGGTCAAGTGGGGCCCTAGGCAAGGTGATAAATCAGGGTCCCTACCCCCCCGGCAGCATGCCCCAGCTATTCCAGCATCCTATTACTTGGATATTTCTATCCAGTTACCATAAGCAGTATTCAAACCTGTGAGTGTGCACACTATTTTCTTTTTTTACTTCTACAATGATTACAGATATTTAAAACCTTTATTTCAAATTTTATAGTCCAAAAACTGATAGTCTGACAATGAAAACAGACTTAGTTGTTGTTGTTGTTGTCGTTGTTGTGTCTTTCGGCTTTTCCCGGTTAGGGGTCGCCACAGCGGAACTCCGGTCCGCTAATGATTGGCAGTAGATTACAGACTTAGTATGAACAGTAAATACATGTATGTGTTCTTTACTGCACCATCTTGACTGCATTAAATCATATTCCTTGTGAAATGCAGCATCACTTGTTAGAGTGTGTTTTAAATTTGTAGGTTTGAACATTTTCCCAGTAAGCAATGAAACAAAACTTATGAACCAATAAGAACAAAACTACTCATTACAGAACATTTCAACCACAAGAGACCACTCAGACATCTGCCATTACAGTCCACCAATATCAGTCAATATACAGAATATCTGCAGAAGTAAGGCATCTGAATAATTCCACATTAAAGAGATCTATAACTAATGAAGAAGCTGCTGGCAAACTACTTTACATTTTAGTGTTTCGTGTTCAAATTCAGTGCCTGCTGCCCTTGAAGAATAAACTGCCCATGTTACATGTAAAAAAATGGCAAGCTGGTAATATTGCAATAGGAACTGGCTGTCAAACTGGAAATGGTTCATAGATACTAGGCATCTCATACAAAAGAAGAGATACTCTACAGCACCCCTATCCACCCTTAAAGGAGGCATTGCAATATCAGTACTCTGTGTACATGGTCTGGGAGTAAAATCACGGCAGTCCTCAACAAAGACAAGTTTTTTACCTATTTTGTTACTAACACTGCTTTTCAAAGTTATAGCACAAACCCTGATGATAGCCATTTGCTAAACAAAACAGTTACACATTGAAAACAGACTTATCTTGAGCCACAATAAACTTCTCTTTCCTTGAAAATCAACATTCTTTGAAAATGCACAGTTTAACAGTCCTTAAAAATTATAATTTAGCAGTTGGTGTAGAGGATTAAGGCTGTAAGGTCCTGAACTGAAGGTACAGTGTTTGATCCTGAGTGAGTTAAGCAAACTGCCACACACACCTACCTCCCTCACTTCTCTACTAACTCACTATTTCAGGAACAAAGAACCTGTTCTGTTCTCTGTGGTCATCTGAAACAAAGACAGCAGCAACAGCATTACTAAATCCAAACCTTGCATGTTTCTTTTCAGTTTAAATGTGTGTGCATACTAAAGACACACCTACAGACCCTACTAAGGACATGCTCTGAATGCACATTTTAAGAAGAAATGTAATGTACACAAAGTGCATTTTTAAAGCAGAAATGTAAGTCTTTGTGGCAGCCCCCTGGCTAGTGGGCCCCTTCTCTGGCTAGTGGCCACCCTCAAGCCGGTGAGTCGGGTCTATATTAGATCAGCGAATGCTTAGAAAAGTGAATGCTGATTGATTGAACTTATGCAAGCGAAAGCTTAAAATATCGAAGCAACAGAAACCCGAATTTTTTCCTAGGGAAAGAATTCGGTTGTCCATTTCTGTTGCTTCGGTATTTTCAGTGCTGTGGTGGAAAGTTAAGGATTGGGTCCAGGTAAGTGTGCGATTGTGTGGATGTGAGTGTTAGGGTGGGTTAGGTGAGTTAGGGTTAGGGCGTGGGTTAGGTATGTGTGCGATTGTGTGGACGTGAGGGTTAGGTGAGTTAGGTTTAGGGAGCGGGTGTGGTGAGTGTGTGATAGTGATGGAACTTAGGGTTAGGGTTTGGGTTAAGGTAATTGGATAGTTAGTGGTGTGTGTATAGTTTAGTGTAGGGTTAGGTGTCAGATTTTAGGTGTATGTATGTGTGTGGATTGCTGGTTGTTTGGTGTGCTTGTGTTGTGTGTATGTGTTTTGGAACAGCGATTTTTTTTCCGTAGGAAAAAAATCACCGTTCTGACAGTTCGAGATTGTAAGCTTTTGCTTACATAAGTTCAATCAATCAGCGTTCACTTTTATAAGCGTTCACTGATCTAATATAGACCCGGTGAGTCCTAGGTCACCTAGTGCTAGATCCAGCTCTGGATCTGAGGATTCTAAGTAGTTATGACCTCATCTCAGATCTTCCCTTTATTGGAATGATGTCAAAAAGTGTTGAGTAGGTAATTTAGAACCTTCTTGGAATCTCATGGACTCTGAGACCATAACACACCATATCAGTGAGACTATGCTCAGTTATGTTAATTATATTCTCTTTGCAAGAGATTAAGGTCTTTACTCTATATCAGTCCTCCTTAGCTTTGTGCTTCAAACAGGATTGAATCATCTGATACTTCTAAGTCACCTCTGGAGTAGCTAATAGTTTTCATTTGTTAAGCTTCTGAGCTCTCTGGTCTCTTGGTACACACCGTTGGGGGTGTTAAATCACTATCTGCCTACCCCCTAATTAGAGTGGTCTATACTTTATGACCTTATATTTGAAGGATATGGTTACAGTATCACTGCTGTAAAGAATACACCCAGAATTCCCTCTTCTCCCTTCAGGAGTACTTGACATGGTCCATATACAGTATGGAAGCTATCCCTTCTTTGATGAATGCTAATTATCTCAGACTCTGTCTATCCAAAATAGATGTTTTGGCCTTTTCTTGCCATTTGTAGGCCTTTGGCCACTGCGAGTCTCATGCTTTGCACCATTTACTGCTGCAATGAGCTGGAGTTAATTTGTATTAAAGCTGCAAAACTTCATCATATTCTTTGATGATCAGCTGATTTTTAACGAGTAAGTGTCAGCCATCATCAGCTGTTATTGTCACTATGCTATGAAGATCACTCATATATAACACTGTATTACATCAAATGACATGGCAGTGATTGTACTGACCCTAGTTGTGTCTCGGCTGGATTATTGTAATACCATTTACCTGGTCTACACTAATACCAAACGTCAGTCTGCCCCAAGTGTGTAACTCTGCAACTAGTCTCCATACTGGGATTCTTAAAACCACACACATTGCACCCTGTGTTCCTTGCACTAGCTATGTCTGGCACATACACATGTTTAAAGTGTTTAAAGAACTTATGATGACATTTAAATCCTTGTATCAGGGTTCACCTATTTCAAGACAGTTAATGTGTCCTACTGACTACCTTGGGATCTCTTGGTGGTATTGGAGATGCTAGTGATCTTAAGGATGATATTGGAATCTTCTACGTTCCCCCCTTTATTTTGCTGTTGAATTTGTTACTTTTTAGCTTTAGAAGAAAGGTACTTCTTTCGCAAGATATTTTAGGGCCCCCTTTTTAGTTTGTGCTAGACATGGTTGCCACTCTACAGAAATGTTGTTGTAATCCATTGTTATTTTATAGCCATTTATTGTTTTCTAACTAATTCTATTTTTTGTGTATTAATAGCTTTCTCTTATTGTTTTGTGATGTGCTTAGTTCAGCAGGCAGATATAATAAAGTGATTGCTTAACTGATTGCTTGACTGATTGATTGAATTATTCTATTTAGAACCAACATACAAATGCAAACCCAGCGATATTAATTAATAAATAAACAACCCAGGGTTTAGGACAAGACTGGAATTAGTGTAAAAGTAGAACAGTAACTTACATCTTTAGATGAAAGAGCAATCTTCATTAGGAGAAGGGACATTGATCAATTATTTTTTAAGAATAAATGAAACAGAGGAGGTAAACCTGACTTACGACAAATTCCTGTCCAAGTAATGCTGAATTTAACCCCTGAAATAGACAATTTGGAATCAAACACGTTATGCCAGATAAATAGATGTTATGTGAATCTATACGTTCACACCATTTACACAAAAATAGGGATACTTATTTCTGTAAATGGCTGGAAGACCTTTCATTATGCTCTTATTTGCTATGGTAAATAATAAAATCAACCATTAAATATTTCTGCACAAAGGACAAGAAGTGTACTACTCAATGTCAGAACTAGGGCTTATTAAGCAAAGACCCTTCCTATAAGGCGCAATATGTTCAGGATGGCAGAACATATACTAAAGAAGAATCGAACAATATAAAATGCTACACAGATGTAGAAGAACCACAGGCGAGGCTGAACTCACATTCCTTTTATAAAATAAACCCTCTCTACGAGTGGTCAGGGAAAAGCATTTCTTAATATCTGAAAACAGAATGAGGAAAATGCTGCCTAGGATATTGTGAATAGATCGAATGTGTATGCTATATAATGGAACATCAGTGATTCATTATAGAAAGGTATAAACAGGAACGCATAAAATACCAGCAATACAAAGTAAAAAAATGATGTTTGTGTTAACGTTAAATGCCAAATGTAAGTAAAGGTCAGCAACTAAGAAGGAGAAGCAGTCAGAATTTTAACTGCACCCACTCAACCACATACACCTACATACCAACAGACATACTCACTAACTCTTCATTATGTAAAGCTAGAGATCCTAGGTATAGGCACACACACACACACACACACACACACACACACACACACACACACACACACACACACACACACACACACACACACACACACACACACACACACACACACACACACGCATACACACACACACACACACACACACACACACACACACACACACACACACACTTGTCACATTTAGTAACCCCCTGCCTTAAACATCAAAAACATTCACTTTAGCTGGCAAAACTTCCTTCTGGGGAGGTCAGTTAAAATTTCATTTCTTCCTAAGTGTATGAAAGAGACAATCGCCCAGCACATAAAAAAAGACATGGTTTAAAATATTGATGTAAGCAAATTCTTTGGAAATGTTATTGGCCACTCTGTATATCTGTGTAGGAGGCTGTTGTTTTACTTAGTGGTAGAGAAGTGAAACTAAGCTGGAATTTTTGTAACAAAAACACTACTTTTAGAAAGTTGCTTGAATGCTTGACTTCCTCTCTCTTTTAATTAATTATAAAAGTACTTAAATAAGCAGAGCTGCAGTTATTGTTCTACGTCTAGTGTCTTGTTCTGCTTTTTCCATTTCAGGCTTCATAATCATCAAAGGGAAGTGTCCACACTATGCTCCTCCGTAAGAGAAACACGTTTACCAATAAAGAATGCTGTCAGCACAGATAACTTCTGATGTGCTCACTGAAAGTCAGACATGAATAATATCAAGTGATATCATATATCATTCAACTACTACGTTAGCTCTATTTTCTTGTTCCCCTTTCTTCTAAGCAGCATGAATACTAATGCTCTCTGCAGAGGTGAAACTATTTCTGATGCAAAATTCCTGTTTCTTCCATATGCTGGCAATAACCTCTAAAATATCTGTCTACCATCTGTTGTATCTCCCTATCATCTATCTATCTATCTATCTATCTATCTATCTATCTATCTATCTATCTATCTAGCTATCTATCTAGCTATCTATCTAGCTATCTATCTTTCTGTATATACACACACACACACACACACACACACACACACACACACACACACACACACACACACACACACACACACAGAGAGCTAGTTAAAGAGAAAGACAAGCTTAATCATTAACTTGTTTGATTAGTCAGTTTTAAAACACTAACTCAAATAGACAAAAGTGCTGTTAAAACCAGATCTCAGCATGTATGGCATTTTCTTTTGTCATCATCATCTTCTTTCAGCTGTTTCCATTAGGCGTCGCCACAGCGGATCATCTGTTTCCATTTCTTCCTGTCCTCTGCATCTTGCTCTGTCACACCAACCACCTGCATGTCCTCTCTCACCATATCCATAAACCTTATCTTAGGCCATCCTCTTTTCCTGATACCTGGTAGCTTTATCCTTAGCATCTTTTTCCCAATATACTCAGCATCCCTCCTCAGCACATGTCCAAACCAATGTAATCTTGCCTCTCTGGCTTTGTCTTCAAACCTTCCAACCTGGGCTGACCCTCTAATATACTTATTCCTGATCCTGTCCACCCTTGTCACACCCAGTGCAAATCTTAACATCTTTAACTGACACATCCAGCTCTAACTCCTGCCTTTTTGTCAGTGCCACTGTCTCCAACCCATATAACATAGCTGGTCTCACTAGCCTCTTGTAGACCTTCCCTTTCACTCTTACAGGTACTTGTCTGTCACAAATCACTCCTGACACTCTTCTCCACCCACTTCATCCTGCCTGTACTCTCTTCTTCACCTCTCTTCCACACTCACCATTACTCTGAACTATTGATCCCAAGTATTTAAACTCATCCACCTTCACCACCTCTACTCCTTGCATCCTCACCATTCCTCTATCCTCCCTCTCATTCACACACATATATTCTGTCTTAGTCTTGCTGACCTTCATTCCTCGTCTCTCTAGAGCATATCTCCATCTCTCCAGGGTCTCCTCCACCTGTTCCCTACTCTCACTACAGATCACAATGTCATCTGCAAAAATCATAGTCCACAGGGAATCCTGTCTGATCTCGTCTGTCAACCTGTCCATCACCATTGCAAATAAGAAAGGGGCTCAGTGCTGATTTTGATGTAATCCCACCTCCACCTTAAATGCATCAGTCACTCCCACCGCAGACCTCACCATTGTCACACTGCCCTCGTACATATCCTGTACCACTTTTACATACTTCTCTGACACTCCCGACTTCCTCATACAATACCACAACTCCTCTTTAGGCACCCTGTCATATGCTTTCTCTAAGTCTACAAAAACACAATGCAACTCCTTCTGACCTTCTCTGTACTTCTCCATCAACACTCTCAGAGCAAACATTGCATCTGTAGTGCTCTTTCCTGGCATGAAACCATACTGCTGATCACTAATTATCACATCCCTTCTTAACCTAACTTCAACTACTCTTTCCCATAACTTCATGCTGTGACTGATCAATTTAATCCCTCTGTAGTTACTACAGCTCTGCACATCACCCTTATTCTTAAAAATTGGTACCAAAGCACTTTTTCTCCATTCCTCTGGCATCCTCTCACTTTCCAAGATTTCATTAAACAATCTGGTTAAAAACTCCACTGCCATTTCACCTAAACATCTCCATGCTTCCACAGGTATGTCATCTAGATCAACAGCCTTTCCATTCTTCATCCTCTTCATAGCTATCCTTACTTCCTCCTTGCTAATCCATTGCACTTCATGATTCACTATCCCCACATCATCCAACCTTCTCTCCCTCTCATTCTCTTCATTCATCAACCCCTCAAAGTACTCTTTCCATCTCCTCAACACACTCTCCTTGCTTGTGAGTATGTTTCCCTCATTATCCTTTATCACCTTTACCTGCTGCACATCTTTCCTAGCTCAGTCCCTCTGTCTAGACAATCAGTACAGGTCCTTTTCTCCCTCCTTAGTGTCCAACCTTTCATACAACTCTTCATATGCCTTATCCTTAGCCTTCGCCACCTCTCTCTTTGCCATGCACCTCATCTCCTTATACTCCCGTCTACTTTCTTCATCTCTCTGGCAATCCCACTTTTTCTTTGCCAACTTCTTTCTCTGTATACTCTCCTGTACTTCCTCATTCCACCACCATGTCTCCTTGTCATCCTTCCTCTGTCCAGATGTCATACCAAGCACCTTTCTAGCCGCCTTCCTTACTAGCTCTGCTGTAGTTACCCATCTATTTGGTAACTCTTCATTGCCACCCAGTGCCTGTCTTAACTCATCCCTGAACTCCACCTCACAATTACCCCTTTTCAATTTCCACTATTTGATCCTTGGTGCTGCCCTCACACTCCTCCTCCTCCTCTTCTTGATCACCAACGTCATCCTACAAACCACCATCCTATCCTGCCTAACTACACTTTCCCCGGTCACCACTTTACAGTCTTCAATCTTCTTCAAACTGGCCTTCCTACATAAGATATAATCCACCTGTGTGCATCTTCCTCCACTTTTGTATGTCACCCTATGCTCCTCCCTCTTGTTAAAATACGTATTCACCACAGCCATGTCCATCCTTTTTGCAAAATCCACTACCATCTGATCTTCTGCATTCCTTTGTTTAACACCATACCTACCCATCACTTTCTCATCCCTTCTGTTCCCTTCACCAACATGCCCATTGAAATCTGCTCCAATCACTACTCTCTCACCCTTGGGTACAGTCATCACCACTTCATCCAACTCACTCCAAAATTTTTCTTTCTCATCCATCGCACACCCAACTTGTGGAGCATATGCACTAACAACATTCATCATTACACCATCAATTTCCAGCCCCATAAACATCACTCTACCCGACACTCTTTTCACCTCCAAAACACTCTTAGCATACTGTTCCTTCAGGATAACTCCTACGCCATTTCTCCTCCCATCCACACCATGATAAAACAATTTGAACCCACCTCTAATACACCTAGCCTTACTCCCCTTCCATCTGGTCTCTTGCACACACAATATACCAACCTTCCTTCTATCCATCATATCGGCTAGCTCTCTCCCTATACCAGTCATACTGCCAACATTCAACGTTCCGACCCTCACAACCACAGTCCTAGCCTTTCTCCTCTCTTCCTGCCTTCAGCCATGCCTTCCGCCTCTTCTTCTCCTTCGGCCAACAGTAGCCCAATTTCCGCCATCACCCTGTTGGCTAACAGTACTGGTGGCGGTTGTTGTTGCATTTTCTTTTGTAATAATGTTTATTATTCTGCTGTTAGCACTCCTGGCACATAGGTACTGGTTAGAGATTAATTTTATGTAACACACTGTGATTGCTTCCTAGTGAGGCTACCCTGCTGCACATCATGTAGATGCACAGACTCATAGATATTTCAAGGCCGCTGAGTCTTATGACCATTTGAACCTTGCCAGTACCCTTCTTCATTCCATACCTCCATTCTTCAGGAGGGCTATATAAGTAAATTTGTAGATGCCCATCCAGTCATTTAGGTTATGTTTAAAGGAAACTAGTGAGTCACACAGATTAACATGTATGTGGAGTTTATTCCAGAGGTTAGTGAGGTACTGGACTATAAACCTATCCCTCCATTACATTTTATTTATCTGTTGGTGAAGGTTTAGGTCCCTGATTCTAATGTTGCTAGAACCATGGACTTATTGGGATACAGGATGTCCAGGACAACTCAGTCTTTATTATATGCCTCTCAACCTACTGGATTAAAAATTGAAACAATGGCTCTTGAAAAGCAGGTATATCCAACCAAAATCTGGATACATAATTAGAATAAAATTTGAATACCACAGAGCACATAAATCTTCCCACTTCCAGTTAGGATGTGGGATACCCCTTAAAATACAAGTTTAAAAAATTGAGAGTGGCAAAATGGCATGAAAATATAAGCATATTATCAAAGACATAAATTCATATTATCAGGCACTATACAGTCTGTAGACTTTAATGAATGATATTATAAAAATATTTTTTCTTCTAAAAATGGGAAATGTAAGATGTGGGTCTTCTTTCTTTAGATAATTAGTGCCATTACTATGTTGGTCATGTTGTGAGCTTTTCTGTGTACTTAACAGCTTCAAAAATCCTCTGTGATGGGACTGCGGTTCAGAAAAATTTGGGAAGGGTTAAATCAAACCTAAAAATAGGTACACCTCTATAAATAGATGCATCATGGGCAAGGGTAAATCAGGCCTTTAAATTGGTACATACCTCCAAAACAGGAAAAGTTGAATGTTATGCTCTAATGGCATGGTAAGTAAGACCTCCCCTCAAATGTCAGCAAGACACTGGATAAAGGTATACAGCTTTCAGCCTCCCTTGATAGCTCAGGGACTTCATGCCTGAGATTGTTTTGGTTATGAACCTTTGGAGTTTATCTAGTTGTTTTATATGTTTAGTGAGATACATTCCAAAAAGGCATTTCACTTGATGAGTGATCTGATCAATCCTCTGTATAAGAGAGTGATTACAGCTTTAGACCTTGATGATGCTGCTTTGGCAATTACCCATGGTTTCCTGACAACCATTGTCACAAAATCATCAAAAATGAGGAAATTATCAGCATAAGTTCCAAGGTCACTGCTTACATTTTCATTTTGTAATAGTTTGTTGCCTATACAGTATGATGAAGGGCAGGGGTACTGTACTTTTTTAATATTTGGTTTGTACCCATTTCAGTACTCCAAGGACTTAACTAGGAAGACTTTATACTGAAGGGTTTGAACGTAAGAGAGTAACTTAACAAAATGTTACAGTTTGCAGTCCTCTATAAACTTTTCTTAACAAGAGGTCTTCGGTTTTATTTCTGTGTCTTCCTTGTGTCCTTTTAAGGATACCTAGGAAGTACTCAGTTTTTATTTAACTGAATTACTCTGCTTTCTCATGTTGCTGAGAACATTTCCTGGTGGGCCTAGTGTAAAATTTTGACTGACTACAGCTCCAGCTAATAAAAACAGAAAATGGAATATAAACTTCCATGCACAGGTAGACTTAATTGACCTTGTGCCTTCCTTGTTTCTTTTTTAAGGATACCAAGGAGACACTCATTTTTTTTTTAATATAAGTGTTCTCCTTTGTCATTCTCAAGGTGCTGGGAAAACTTACTTCTTCTTCTTTCAGCTTTTTCTGGTTAGGGGTTGCCACAGCAGATCACATGTCCACTCATGATTGGCAGTGGAGTTTTACAGTGTCGAGCAGCACCCAGAGGAATCCCATGTGACCACAGGGAGGACATGCAGACTCCGCAGAGAAGGCACCCCAGCCAAGGATCGAACCAGGGAACCTCTTGCTGTGAGGTGACAACGCTAACCGCTGCACCATCATGGCCACCCGCTGGCAAAAACTTACTAATAGCTAGCATAAAATTTTGACTGACTGCAGTTCTAGCCAATCAAAACCACAGAAAAATAGAATAAAAATAAGCATACACAAATGGACTTGAGTAACTTTGCTTCTAAAAAGTGGAAGGTTTTCAAGATTTACTTTTTGTCTTTGCATCCTTTTAGCAATAACAAAAAGACACTCAATTTTATTTAACTTATATGGTCTCCCTTACCTTTTTCAAGCACTGGGAACACTTTCCAGTGGGCTGCAGCAACAATTTGACGGACTTCAGTTCCAGCCAATGAAAGCTGCAGAAAAACATGATATAAATGTCTGTGCATGAATGGTTGTGGGTGACTTTAGTTTTGAAAAGTAGAAGCTTTTTAAGATTTAATTTTACAACTTCCTTGCATCATTTTAAGGATATCAAAGTGGACATTCCGTTTTTATGTAAATGTTCTCTCTTGCCTTTCTCACTGTACAATTGTGAATGAAAGCTGTTCCAGCTAATCAAAACTGCTGAAAAGGAGAATATAAATAAATATTTGTGTATGAGTAGATATGAATAGAGTGGACATTTTGCATCTATTTACTGCCAAGACTCAAAGATATGCTTTGCTTGTCTTTGCACGATAACATATTAATGGAAGAATGAGAGTACAAGATTTAATGTTTTGGGGAGAGCAGTTGTTATTCTATTTTTGAAAGGTAGTCTTATGCTTTTAGTTGACCTTTATTGATTACAACATGTAAGAATTAAAATGTACTACATCATATAGCTTTATCATACTATGTTTTCCAGCTAGAGTAGACTTTGGGCTTATCATTTGTAACAACTCTTGAGTGTATTAGCTAAATTAACTTTGTATTGTATAAAGGTGGAGTGCAACACCTCATTGCTAGATTATACATATAAGTCATTAAGGGATAAAATGAAACTGCTTTGCAATATTAAGCATTAGCCACAACAAGTACATTATTTAGTTAAGCAGTCAGTGAGATTATTGCTTTCACTACTTCTTGGTACTTTTGCAAATTAAATTTTGAATTGTACTCCTTGTAAAGAGGTACATTTAGCAACACATTATTAACCTTACACAGTTAATTAACTGTAGAAGAATGTATCTGTATACAACAACCAGTATAAGCAATCTCTAACTCCCTTCCAAGTTTAAACCAGTTAATAAATGAGTGTTACTGAATTTTTCCTTGTTTCTGTTTAATTCAAAATGTAGAAATCAACATCACCTTGTTAGCTTATAATATTAATTAGGGACTCTTACAGCCATTCAAACTCCAGTTGTTTGAAATTCAGGACCACACAATCAGGAGCATGAGTGGCTGTTTTCCAATCTGTTCACCTAGTCAAGCAGCTGCTTAAACTAGAATGTAAACTGAGAGACACAGATTCTACAATGGTTGTAGGCACTGAATTCCTCATCACAGAACTGGTAATTCATGAAGGGAAAATGGAAATGAGGGCTTTAGGTTTTAGGTAGGGAGGGGTATTTTAGGTTTAGGTAGCAAATGGGAGTTAGTGCCAGTTTAAGGGTAGGGAAGGAAGGGTATTTTAGGCTTTGGTAGCAGTTGGGAGCTGGCTTAGACTTAGTATTAGGAGAGGAGGGAGATTTTACATTTAGAGAGCAATTGGGAGTTGGCTTAGAGTTAGGGTTATGGTGGGAGGGAGATATTAGGTTCTGGGACAAACTGACCCCCGGATTCAGCAAGCCCTGCACAGTGTGCAGAAACAGTGCAGGAGCTTTTGGAGGCAATATGGCCGCCGTGCAATCCAGGAATAAGCTGCAGGGACGTGCACAAGCGTTCCTGCACTATTCATGCATGGGCACAGCTCCTGTATGCAAATTACCCCATTTGCAGGTGAAAAACATGCAAATTAGGTGAATTTGCAATCCAGGAAGCTGTCAGCCGGCTGTGCAGGACTAGTGTAGTGTGTAGAAATGTACTCAGTTAGTAACCGAGTACATTTCTGCAAACTACAAAATGGAACCATGACAGCTCCAAATAAAGTTTGTATATTAATGGAAACCATGCCAATGGCCAAATATATGGCTATTGGCATGGAAAACTGTTGCAAAAATAAAAAAAAAAAATTTTATTTTTTTTAGCCGATTTTGGCTGTTTAGTCACAGGGCAGCGGCGCGCAAACAGGATCAGGCTGAAAATGTAAAAAAATAACCTGAAATAAGTATTATAACCAAAATCACTATTTTTGCCATTATACACAATGGCAGGCAGAAGACAACATAGCCAGTGAATAGCGGTTGCTAAGGGGGAAGGCTCAGTGTGGGACCTGTAACTATGCATTAGCCGGCAATCCTATGCAAATGAGGGGAATGATACTGAATCCCAGTTTTCCCTCAATGCTAGCCAGCACTCAACAGTGTAAGTACAGGAATAGGATGGTTCAAGCCTAAGAGTTAGCTGACATCAAAGAGGGGTGTGTCACGCATACTGTAAGCGTATTGGAGCCCTGTGGCTTGGGTTTGCCCTTAGCTTAATAGAGCTAAGCAAAGGGGTGTGTCTGAGGCTGCCTAGCACTCTTGACATTGTCTAAGTGGGTGTGCGTGCTGCGCACCATGTTTTAAAGGAAAAAAAAAACTAAACCAGGAAATAGCAGCTCCGTGCACATTTGAGCACTGTGTTTTAATGGCAAGCCCCTGGGCTTAAACAGGAAGGCAATGGGAAGGGAAAACAGCAGTAGGAAGGTAATCAAGGAGAACTAGCATAGCTGGCAGGTGAAATGTATCAGAATCAGTCAATTACACAGGCAGCACCCCAGCCCAGCCCAGAACACTATTATAAACTATGCAAACACCTTTCCCTCTGGTTTTTCCCACATACTCTACACCACCGGTGTATACAAGCAGGAAAATTTTACCAAACAAAAACAACAAAATGATCGGGGCTGCAGCAGCAATCATACAGCAACATGTGGAAGAGGCTGAGAGTGGTGAGGATGAGAATGCTACCGACCAACCCACAGTGAGGAGACGGGGAAGAGTGTACAGACCCAAGGTAACCTACCAGGGGCTACATGAGCTGGAGATAGTGGAGTGCTATAGGGTGGACAGGGACCTCCTACAGCAAATTGTTGAGCTGTGGTGCCCACGCCTGACACACAGAACTAACAGAGGGGAACCCATCCCAGTGGATACCAAGGTATGTATAGGCTTAAGAATACTAGCCACAGGTACCTTCCAAAGGCCAACTGGGGATATCATGGGGATGTCACAGGCATCAGCATCCAGGGTACTCCACCAGTTCCTGGATGCCATGTCAGCACATGTCGGTGAGCAAGTATATTTTCCCACACCCGTGAGGTGTTGGCCAGCAATATGCGTCTCTTCCACCAAATAGCAGAGTACCCTGAGGTAGTGGGTACTATAGACTGCACACACATATGCATCAAATCACCAGCTGGTGAGCAGGGTAGGGTCTACATCAACTGCAAGGGCTTCCCCTCCATCAACTGCCAGGTTGTGTGCGACGCCCAGGACATTATAATGAATGTGTGTGCTGGCTGACCTGGAAGCTATCACAACTCCCACATCTGGCATCTGATGCAGCTGTACCAGAGATTTACCAATGGGGACATCACTTACAGTCACCTAGTGGGAGATGCTGGTTACACAATGGAGCCATGGCTGATGACAGCCATCAGAAATGCACACAAACTCGAACAAGAACTCCATAATGAGGCACACGCACAGACCAGAATTATATTAGAGTGTGTGTTTGGCATGCTCAAGTCACAGTTCCGGTGCCTGGACACATCCGGTGGAGCCTTGCAGTACTCACCAGCTACATGTACCCAAATTATCATTGTATGTGCCATGTTACACAATATGATCCTATGGAAACAGCTGCAGCAGGAACAGCATTGTGCAGGGCCACACAGCCCCCCAACAATTGCCATGGCCTGCACAGGCACAGAGTGACTTGGAGGAGGAGAAACCTGAGCCTGCCCCAGTAGGCAGAAGGAGGCATGACCAGTATGCCCTGGTCTTGGCAAAGAGGCAACGCATTGTACATACACTGACACAGTAGGGACCCAGGGAATGACATCTCTCTCTGACTCACACATACAGTAAAAGGGATGCCAAACATGACACTACCTGTGCTCAACCATTTATAGGGAGTGTACTATGTGCATCTGACAAAGGCAGCCTTCCAGCACCATCATCAATACTGGCACAGCCACAAGGTAAGTCACTCTTCCTACCAATTGACGAATGGAGTAGTATGTGTTGTTACTTGCTTCTATGGTATGGATGTGAACATGCAAGGAATCAAGTGGCTGAATGGTATGCCAGCAGATAGTAGACACATACAGTGGCAGCATGAGATCTGTAACAAATACTGGTGTCACCACAGTAGCCAGTACTACACATGGTGACAAAACCCACTGCAGGAAATGTGCTGGGCCACATGTGTGTCCATATGACACACATGCCAGTCAGGGAGGCTCACATACCCAAGAACAGTCTCAGCCAGCAAGGCAGGTGCAGACAAACACAAACAAAGGCTGTGCTAAGGCCTCTGATTGATGGCTATGGGTAACCTCCCCCCAGGCCTATACAGACTACAACAGGTCAGGCAGTGGGATGTTAGTTCTGAAGGGTAAGAAGTCAAAAACTGAAATGTTGGTCAAACAAACCTAAAACTTGTAGTACACTGATATTCCTCTAGTCAGCATGATAGGTTAGAATACAGATCGAAATGGAGTACCTGACATACCAGTACAGTCATAGCAAAAGTATATAAGTGTCAGGTGTGCCCTCCTCAATCCTATGTAGAAATGTAGTAACACTCTGGTGTGCCCCCAGTCTGATGTAGACATGTAGTAGCAGTCAGGTGTGCTCCCCCCAATCCGATGTAGAAATGTAGTAACAGTCAGATGTGCATCCCCCAATCCAATGTAAAAATGTAGTAACAGTCAGGTGTGCCCCCCCCAATCCTATGCAGAAATATAGTAATAGTCAGGTGTGCCCTCCCCCCATTCCCATGTAAACATGTAGTAACACACAGGTGTGCCCCCCAATCCTATGTAGAAATGTAGTAACAGTCAGGTGTGCCCCCCAATCCTATGTAGAAATGTAGTAACAGCCAGGTGTGCCCCCCATTCATATGTAGACACGTAGTGACACACAGGTGTGCCCCCCCAATCCTATGTAGAAATGTAGTAACAGTCAGGTGTGCCCCCCATTATTATGTAAATGCATAGTAACACACAGGTGTGCCCCCAATCCTATGTAGAAATGCAGTAACAGTCAGGTGTGCCCCCCAGTCCTATGTAGACATAGTAACACACACATGTGCCCCCCAATTCTATATAGAACTGCAGTAACATGTATGTGTAGGTATAATAACAGTGGAGCACAGATTACCTGAACTGGCCAAGGTAGCAGGATAGATTTTAGCATGTGTACAATATGCAGGTCTGCATGTATTAGGTTGGTGTGTGTTGTATATTGTGTGAGAGTGGTCAGTATGTATGCATGGTGAGGTTTGTCCTGGTGGCCATTGCCCAGTACTGCTGATGACAGGGCCAAGTCCTCACAACTGCAGTGCCAAACACAATGATTACCAGTATAACACATTCTAGCAGTAAGCCATTGTAAATGTTTGGAAGTAATATGTGTCACCATCTGAAAGATGGACATGGCATGACTGTCAGGCCAGATATACAAGCAGTACACAGGGGGAAGTACCCCAGACAGACAGTGTATAATATGTAACTGTCAGATAGACACACCCTTGGAATTGTACACACAGGTTTGCAGCACATTATCTGGGCTTGTAGTAGGGAATACCGATGTTGTCTGGCCAAACACTGGCTGACCACAAAGGTCATAGGAATGATGTATTGAAAATCAGCTGATGTCCCTGCACAAGCCAGCATAAGTGGAATGCCCCATGCAGATCTGTGAGTCAGATGCAAGTAGTGTCCATAGCACATATGCACCCAGCTCACTCAACCACCACTCACAGGTACCTCTCCAGTCTTATCCCTGCTGTTGGGAATGAGTACAATATGACCCCCACCTGTGTATGGCAATAGCGAAAGAATGCAGCATGCAGAGCAGGTGTCCCATGCAGGTGTGTCCCTAGCTGTAAGCAGCACCTTGCCAGCATCCACACCACTGGATCAATACTGACAGAAAGTATTGGCATGAACACCTAGCACACCTACCCTGTCACCCTAGGGGAATATACTGTATTGCAATCTGGGACTGTAGGACTGACAGAATGCAATGGTCTGCTACAGTTGGCCTGCATCACTACCAAATGGCCTATAGTCCTCTGCCAAAGGCCTGTGTCTCACCCGTACTGGCAATGTATGTTATGCCATGGACTCCCAAATAACATAACACAGTCTACAGAACCCATATGCAAGGCCATGTGGACAAATCACAGTAACATGTCCACCATGTCCTACTGCATGAACTGTGGACCAACACCAATATACTTTTGTGATGAGGTGATAACTATATAGAAAGTATCAGAGAATGTTTGCATAATGTATGTAAGAGGATAGAATAATAAAGGGGTGGGGTGGGAGCATGGGCAGCATGGAGTGTGTGAAGTCCGAAACTCAGCCATGTGCACATACTATCCTCTGGCTGCAAACATAAGTATGGGTGGCTACAAACCTGCTTGTAAACCACAATGTGTAGGGGTAATGTCCTGAATTATGACCCCTGCCAATGGGTAACCTGTGTGAATCTGTACAACTGTGAGGTATCGACACAGCAAGATAAGGCCATACTGTCACGTCGATGGATGTACAAGTATGGGATCTTCTGCCACCACAGTATGAAGGTGCTGAACCAGTTACACAGACCCAGCAGCAAGTGTCTGCAGCTCCCCCTCCAGAATGGCATGAGTGTGCAAGAATATGTAGGCATTTGACCACAATATTGGACACAGCTGCAGTCACCCTGTGTTCCCCAAGACATCACTGCAAGCAAATATGTCTACATGACAGTACTTGATGACATAAAACATCACAGTGTATAACAGTACACATGTCTGAATATCTCTGCTAACACCAGGACCATGTAGCAGAAGCAGCACAGACACAGTTACCTACAGTAACCCACTATCCTTTGCCCATTTTGAGCCCATATTGTCATCTGATCTACATATATCCTGCAGAAACAGTTTGCTAACTGTAGGTGTAGAACACAAAAGTCTGCACTGGAGTACAATCTACCTGGAATGGATTCACACATTCAGTACAGAAGGTCATACTGGGCATGCTGCCACACTTGGAGAAATGAAGCAATGTCAGACGACAAAATACTGAAAGGTCATACTGGGCATGCTCACACACTTAAAGAAATGAAGCCCATGTCTGGCAACAACAATGGACCATACATATCTGACAGTTGCAGATGTTAGTACATACACTCCTCAGTATACACCAGTCATGCTTTGCACACACATTGGATAGGAATACACACATATATCCAAGGACAACACACTATAATATGCCAAAAGTACACATACATAGATGTGTGGAAGAGAGTGACAGTGACAAAAAGCCTTCCATCATGAGGCCTGTCCCACCCAGCACACAGCCAATTGGCTACAACAACATGATGGATATATGTCACTCACTGTAGACATTTGCCTATGGAATCCCTTAGCATTATAGAGTCTGTGGTGCTAGTGCTAACTGTGCAACATGACTGTACAAGTCAGTAGTCATCTAACAGTTGTATACACATACCTGTGGAATATAAACCTGTGTGTGCCTGAGTGTGGTGTGTCTGCCTCGAGATGCACACACACTGCCCTCCCCATTGCCCTACTATGGCAAGCCTATTGATGTAATTCACTTTGAAATACACCTTTGGGGCAGGAGTAGCCCAGTAATCTCCATGGTACGTCCTATAATAGCATAATGCTGTAGTGTCATATACTAGTTCGGTAGGGTTCTATTCCCAGACATGGCAAGTGTGAATATTTGTGTGTGTGTGTTTGTCTGTGTAGGGAGCAATGCTCATGAGGCCATTCACAGTCAATACAACCTCCATTGCCCTTCTTTGGCAAGCCTGCTGATGTCATTTAACTTGAAATATACCTTTGGTGAAGGAGTCGCCCTGTAATCTCCATGGCACATGCTATAACTGCGTAATGCTGTAGTGTGATGTACTAGTTAGTTAGGAGTTCCAATCGCAGACATGGCAACTGTGAGACTCATTGTGTGTGTGTGAGAGTGTGTGCATGTCTGTGTTTGTCATTTGTATCCTGTGTGGAGGTGGCTGTGAGTGTGTAACAACTCGGCTCATTGTGTAGTGGGTTTTGCAAATTTCTTATATGGTGGGCCTATTACATGTCACAATGTCCACTTTACAAGGATAATATATGTCAAACAGCAGAGAGGCTGGGGTTGCCAATCCAAACTCCTACATGTGGCATCAAGGCCTGGCGAACAAATTTGGCAACCCTTGTATTACTCAGAGAACACTCTCAATCCATGTCTCATACACAAACACACTCAGGTAGGCAAGAACCGCTTTGTTGGTAGTTCCCTGCATATTTCACACAGATCGTAACCATGGTGTGATTGCAGCAGACTACAGAGGGCATGGCACCCTGTCCCATCACTACAATAGGCACATAATTGCAGACAGTGCGCCTTTAATATGTTCCCCACTGGATGCCTGCAACAACTGTAGTGTCATCAAATGTGACCCACAAAGGACATACCATGCCTTAATCACATGCCCTGTATGGACAGATGCCACTGACACCAGGGAATACCTTTATCATGCTGTAAATGTAGGTGCAGGGTCAACCTGGTGTCCGTTGCCAGTTCCCACCACATGAGACCAGGAATGGCACATCTGATGATAACAATCTGTGTACACAACATGGCCCAGACACCCCAGGTACAGTTCCACATGTCATAGAACATGCATGCCAGATGTGTGCACATCCCAGATACCGTCCATGTCACAGACTATAGAACACATACATGGCAAGCATTGCACAGCACTGGCCACCCACAATATTAACCCAGATGACTGGATGGTGAATACAATACCCACCTGTGTGGGCCAGTGCAGACACTACACCCCTGAGCCACACTGCAGACCATTGTCATGTGGCCTGATGCCAAGGTATATCCTTCACCTAGCCTTGTGCAGCCTTCTGGCACAGTCAACCACTACACATCTGTGAAGCAATGCACCCATGCATGTCAGTACCGGCACCCTGTGACTGTGTGTGTGGATTATAATGATTTCAACCCCATTCACACTCACTACAACTCCCATTGGCCTACTGAAGCATGCTGTCTGATGTCAGACACCTTCACACACCATTCGCCCATATATCATCCGGATAACCCCTGTGGTGCATGTGATACCTGCGTATTACTGTATTGTGGCAAACTAGCTAGTTAGGAAGTTTATTCCTGACCCTGCTAACTGTGTTAATGTGTGTGAGTCCCTGAGAGAGTGTGGCTGTGTTGACATTGACACCTGTTCATGTGGGCAGGCACGTGTACTACACCTACCTTATTGCTATTATATCACTGTTGCAGATGTCACTCACAATCAGATATACCTTTGAACAGCTCCCCAACATATAAGCTATGTGGCGCATGCAATAACTGCATAGACATGTGATAGCAATACATAGTCAGTCAGGGGTTTGAAACCCAGTACTGGTAAGTGTGTGACACAAACATGCTTAGGTTTTACTCTCCGCTCCCTCCCTGACTTACTTTTTCTCTGTCTGTCTCTCTCATTCCCTCTCTGGTGGATGTGGAGAAGTACACCTTTGCTTAGGCAGCAGCTTCTGCTTTGTAAGTGATGCTCATGATCAGCTGATGGCCTCTGCATGAACTGCAGTTCCCCTCTAGCTGATTGCATGTGGAACAGCTGTG
Source organism: Protopterus annectens (assembly GCF_019279795.1). Lineage (NCBI taxonomy): Eukaryota > Metazoa > Chordata > Ceratodontiformes > Protopteridae > Protopterus > Protopterus annectens. The sequence goes on along the minus strand of NC_056731.1, from coordinate 877,191,598 downwards.
GTAACATTCCTATAGCCAACTGCATGGAAACACACTCCAATATCTAGGAACATCATGTAGGTGTTGGCCCTTTTCATTCACTGTGAGCAGGACCTCATGTTGGTGTTTGGCAAACAGCATCACAGATGGTATTGGGATTTACCTCTAACAACATACACTGTGGAGACAGGCCAACAAACAGGAGGGGGATGTGCCAGACATGACAACAGAATGTAAGTGTTGCTCTTTTGCATTTGGAGTAATGTTGGTTTAACAGGGTGTGTGTGGATATGGCTGGTCTGCATGATTTAATACCTGTCATGACAGTGTTATGTGTTTGAGGAAACTCCCACCTATAGGGTTATCTGCAGACTGGGCAGTGTTTGGAGTCTTATGTTTTTTGTGTTACTCACAGATCACCTATCTCAGAACTGCAGAAACATAGTCTGAAGATTGCAGTCAGTACATAGTGACAGCCATGAGAGTTACTGACTTCATATCCCTCATAGAACATATGTCACAACAAACCTTGTTACGACAGTAAATGTATGAGGGTATCACAGCAACATGCCAATATTGGCCCAGTGTTTGTGCCTCCAGCCACAAGTCTGTCAATCTTTGTACATATGTCATGCAGTAAGAGGTGCATATGTTCTGTACACCATTATTTATTGACATCATACTGGATAGTTATCCTAACCTACTTAATAGTCTTAACCATATATTTACCTGTCCTGACCTCAGCCTATCTCCTAACCTATTTTGAAAAGTCCAATCTCACCCTCAACAATCTCCCTCCAAAACAAACAACCACTCTTGATATTTCTCACTCACTTACACATATTAACATAATCTTTACTCCCTGCTATACATCACCTCAATACCATCGATATGCACACATTAAGTATAACAACCTATTAATAAAAAAATGGAAACTTCTAATTAACTACTCACATAACCCAATATCTAAAACACAAAGCCCTACCTTAAAGGATGGGGACATACACCCTAATCCTGGCCCAACCAATGCATCCATAGGAAATATTCACTGCATGACTTCCCCTAACCTGCCAACCTTAACCAAATTCTCCAACTCTCTACTTATAGCACATCTCAATATCCGCAGTATCAATAACAAAATTGCCCACCTTCATGCTCTCCTTCATATTCACTCTTTCGACATTTTCTGCCTAACAGAAACATGGTTAAAACCTGGAACTAAGGATAATGAAATTATCCCCCCTGGCTATAACATATTGAGACAAGACCGAATAAAACGTAAGGGTGGGGGAGTAGCACTTCTCTATAAAAGTGGCCTACAGATCTCCTCTATAAATGATAGCCCACCTTTGGTCAGTAAGGCTGAAGTCCTTATCTCCAAACTTCAAATCAATCCTAACAAATCCCTCTATGTGATCTGTATCTACCTACCTCCTGGTAATAACAACACTATAATAGAAGATATTCTTAGCTGGGTATCCTCAACTTACCCACAAGAAACTATAATTCTAGGTGACTTTAACACAGACTGGAAAAACTTCAACACTAATAACCCTCCCTCCATGGCTTTACTCAAACTATCAACTCAACTACCAGAATCAACAAACCAACTAAAAAAGAGAGCACCTTAGACTGGATACTTATAAATAAACAACCCCATACTTATAATGTAGGAACCTTACCAGATGATCTAAGCGATCATACTGTAACTTATATAATAAGACAAAGAAATGACATCTCTAACACCCCTACCTACAGGATTTCACGAACAAAGAAACAGTTTAACCCTGTACTATTCCAAAATGAACTCAATGCATGTGACTGGAAACCTCTAAAAATACTCCCACTAGAGGAGGCTGTCAAATATTTTAACTCTAAATTTCTTGCAATCCTAGATGTGCATGCACCTAAACGATCTATTAGAATAAAATCCAAACCAGCCCCCTGGCTTACAAAAGAGACTCGACAAAAAATTCTACTTAGAAATAAAGCTTGGACTACATGGAGAACTAACAGAACTTCCCCTGAACAACAAACTTTTAGACAGCTAAGAAACATAACTAAAAAAGCCATACTCTCCGACAAAAAGAACTACTATTGTAAGCTACAACAAACACACCAGAACAATCCTCAAAAATTTTGGACTAACATTAATAGGCTCCTCAACCCTGGTCACTCTAGCACACCAGCCCCTCATGATGCTGATCATAATACCCCAAATCAAATAGCCAAGAACTTCAACACCTACTTTACAGAAACTATACAATCCCTAGCTAGCCAGCTTTCAACTGATAACACAAGGATCCCATCTTCCTTAGCTGGATCATTACCAACATTTACATTTCAGCCTATCTCAACCACTTTCATCTATAAAATCTTATTAAAACTTAAACCTTGCACTCCTTCAGCTGACCAATTGCCTTCTGAATACTTACAAAAAGCAGCCAAAGTTATTGCCTTACCCATATCCATCCTACTTAACAGAACCATTAATGAAGGAAGTATTCCAGATATCTGGAAAATCTCCCACATCATCCCCCTACATAAAGGAGGTAAATCCTACAATTACTCTAATTATAGACCAATAGCTCTGCTATCACCTCTAGCTTAAAATCATGGAAAAGTGCATTCACCACCAGCTATTAGACCACCTAACTAAACATGACATACTGGCTAAGTGCCAGCATGGCTTTAGGCCATTTCATAGCACTACCACTGCTCTACTCTCTTTCACTGACTCCATTTATAGGAATCGTAATAACAACACCCTCTCCTCTGCTCTCTTCATTGACCTTTCAAAGGCTTTTGATATGGTTAATCATCCACTGCTTATAAATACTCTTGAACTTCTTGCTCTAGATACCCCAGCTATACAATGGTTCAAGTCTTACCTTAACAATAGGCAGCAGGCAGTTCTCTGGGAAAACAAACTTTCATCCCACCTGCCAGTCACCCTTGGAGTTCCCCAGGGCTCCATTTTAGGACCTCTTCTTTTCTCACTATTCATCAACGACCTTCATATAGCAGTCCCTGAAGCCACCTGTATTCAATATGCCGATGATTCCGCACTTATATGTTCTGCCAACTCCACTTCTGATCTACACTCTCTAACTCAAAAAGTATTCAACTCAGTAGAAGACTGGTTCCAGAAACGCTGTCTCCTTTTAAACGCCAAAAAAAACAAGCTTCTACTTTTCACACCTACCAATAGGTCCTCTCCCATAAACTTCTCTATTAAATCTAACAATGGTACCTTCATCTTTCCCGATCCTACTACCAAACTATTAGGAGTTACAATTGACAACAACCTCAACTTCGATAACCATATAAATAACACCATTCAAACAGTGAACAGAAAAATGGGCTCCTTATATCGAATTAAACCCTTCTTAACTCCCATAGCTAGAACCACTATTGCCCACTCTCACTTAGTCTCAACTCTTCTCTATGCTTCTCCCATTTATACTAATCTAAAGAAAAATAATCTTCTCAAACTGTCTAACTCCTATAACAATATTGCCAGATTTGCCACTGGAAATGCATTTCGAACACACCACTGTCTGAACCTAAAGCAGCTAGACTGGCTTGAACTCCCTAACATGCTAACTTATTCCCAACTCACCGTTGTTCATAAAATATTTTACAAATCAAATCATACTCCAATACTTGCTAACCTCATTACCCCTTATAATAATCTAAATTCCCTATGCTCTTCTAGCAAACTATGTGCTAGCATAAGTAAGTCCAATAACTTGTCAGGTGACAGCCTATTCTCCAATAATGCTGGGAAACACTGGAACCTTCTACCTACCGACCTAACACTACTACCTTCACTGTCACTCTTTAAGCAAAAACTCAAACATCACCTAAAATCTCTCTGGTTATGCCCCTGCACTAACCCTGATTAATCTACTACCTATCCTATTTTTATCTTCTTACTGCCTATGGATATATAATCATACTCTATGTACCTCTCTGTATGCTAAATCTGGTCATTGTAAAACTTATATAACCACAAGCATTTAAGTTAACTACAATGAACTGTAGTGTATCCTCTCATATCATATGATTATATGACTGACATGACTTTACACTCACCTTTTGAATATTGTACTTTTTAATAACCTTTCTTCTTTATTTTAAATACTTACTATTTTATGTGTTTTATTATTTTATGTGTTATATAATTTGATATTTCATTTTGTGCTATGCTGCAGCTTTTCTCCCCGGGCCTCTACTGAAAATGGAAATATATCCAGTTGGACTAGCCCGGTCAACAAATGTAAAATAAATAAATAAATAAATAACAAGCCAGTCAGATATCAGACTGCTAGACATGTTATGTATAGTAGGGGTTATTTCTAAGGACATAACCTGGGGGTTCTGCAGTTGTGTGTACAGTACTGGGGTCTGTGTACTTATGGTGATTGTCGACAGTGTGTGTATTGCGAATATGTACCTTGGCCTGTGCACAGGCTGTGGTAGATGCCATTGTTCTTAGCCCTGTTCTATCTGATGTTACATGCTGCTCCAGTGTATGGTACCCTATTGGCTCACATGTCTGTAGGGCCAAACACACACATGTCCCATACCACAGACAGGCATCGGACCACACTGTGTCATGACCCAGTTTATGTGGGATTAGTTTGTGAGTGGCACATATGAGGATAGTGTTTATCAGACAGTCCATATAGTGTCATATTAAGCTTGCATACCATATGTGGCTGTGGCTGTTTTCACACTGGTTATGGGTATGCACTTTCTCACAGGTGTCTGTTACTCTGTGCTGTGACATGCCTGTGTAGCCTGCTATATTTGCAGGTGCATGCTTATTCCCCCATACAAAATGTAGCCCAGTGTTGTAGCAGTCTGTCTGTAGTTTGCGCAGTGCTTTGTTACATGCCTAGCAGCTTAGTGTAATTACCTAGTGTGCTATGTCCAGATATTTTCAAGACATACTGCTGCCAGACCACCATAACTGTTGTGTATTTCTGACAAAGCAGTGGGATTCTGTACAGATGTATGTCACTAAATACTGGGTAGTATGTGGCCATGTGACCTCTGTACCACCAGGTATTATGTGTCAGGACAGACAGGCGTGTGTGAATGCATAAACTGTGTGGGCATATGTAGTCCAGTATTTACGTGATATACCCATGTACATAACTGTTAACATCCACATTGTCAGGCTTGGTCCACATGTCTCACATGAAGGGGATCTGTGTAAACCTCTGGACTGTCCACATATATTGGTCATATCTCTGCTGTAATCCACAGGATCATTACTGTGCTATCAGTGGTATTGTAATATGATGCCCTTAGGATGTCTGTCAGTAACCGATGACGTACATGTCAAAAGCATATGTGACCTCCCACACACAACATGTCTGTTAAGACAACCCCTGTTACAGTAGCAACAGTCTCTGTTTAGATATATATGCACATATAGTTATAGATATCTACATATATATCAACATAAATAGGTATATCTATACATATAGGATGTGCATACATATATATATATATACACAGAGAACTATAAATGGCCATATATATGATGCACTATACAGATGTGTAGAAATACACATATATATATATATATATATATATATATATATATATATATGTGTGTATGTACATGTAGACGTATATCTATATATGTTGTTGTGTCTTTTGGCTTTTCCCGGTTAGGGGTCGCCACAGTGGAACTCCGGTCCGCTAATGATTGGCAGTAGATTTTTACGTGCTGCATCGCCAGCCCTGATGCACAACCTTCAACGAAGGTATGCCCATTCACACATGTCTTCAGACAGAAGACTCTCTAGCTGAGAATTGAATGGGACAATGTCTTACTGTCAGGCGACAGCGCTACTGCAGCACCACCACCGCAGATACATATATCTACATATGTATATATATCCATATCCTTATCATCTGTAAACATTATTGTTGTGTATACCTTCCCAGATGCATCACACTGTATGTATCTGATATGTGTATATTTACATATAACAACATATGTGACACAACAGTAATATCACTAACAAGTACTACACAATTGTGGAAGTCACAGCAATTGTTCAATACTATTCAATATGTGTACTGACAGATATATTGGGAAACAACTGTCTGCACAGCTGTTATGGTGTAGTGGTTAACTGTTGTGACTATATTGTACAGGGTCCTGGGTTCAAGACCTACAATGTCTGTTTATATTGCTGGGCAGAAAAGGGCTGTTGGATACAGAGTGTTTAAGGCACTTTTGAGCAGCTTTAAGCTTGTTTGTGTGGGTTTGTGTGAAGCTAAGGTACAGTTAAATGTACGGGCACTTACACCATGTAGGCTTTGCTTACCAGTGCGCAAATGTGCTTAGCATTTATATTGCAGCAATGCTGAAATCTGCTAAGCATCACTCAGCCCTGGTAACCAGTGCTCACATCCCAGTCTGATAACATAGCAAGGTAATGACATCTGTAATAAGTGTATGCAATGTCATGTACAAAACATGTGTCTATGTGCCGTGATTACAGTAGCAAGGGGTATGAGTGTCATGTCTGGGACACTCGAGTATATAAGATCTGTACATCACTCTTATCCATGTGAATGTGTTACATACAAGGGTGGTAACCCAGGTTACATGCCGTCACACTGGCATGTAGTGTATCATGCTGTTGCTACTGTTGACAGTGGTTTCCCAGACAAGAGTAGACTGCTAAATGTAGTACTGGCAACAAACACCCCTGCAGGCATAGCTGGACTCTGAGGCCTCACTGTCATGTTCCTGGTGTATGAGCTGTGTCACAGTATATATCACCTACTGGATAATGATCTGACAAGTGGAAAGTAACTGTAGACTACTGTCTGTACAGCACATGTCAGTGAGGGCTTCCAACATGTAATAATGGCATACATAATGCTTTCAGACATCTATTTGTGGACAAATTCATCCTACTGCATAGCTAGTTGCCAAGATGATGTCTGTCAGTCCCTGTACAGATGTGCAGATGGCAGGTGTACAGCTTGGATATGCACATGCAACCTATGCTTGACTGACACTGACATGTCTGCCCAGCTGTGTTATAACTGGCACAGATAGGAGGCACCCAGAGGATTGGCTGATGCATGTCACTCTCATCCTGAGGGTCACCACAGTGGTGTCTGTTGATAGATTGCCTGCTGGCACATGACACATGGCATGATACCACTGTACACACATCCCCTACACTTCCCATCTCTTCATGGACAATAGCCAGGTACACACCTATGACCACCTGCAGTGATGCACCCCAGTACTGACAAATGTGTATGTGTGCATTACTGAGGATATCAGTGTCTCTGTGTTAGTACACCTGTAGTTGGGAATACCATGAGGGCCTTCACACCCACTGCAACACCCATTGTCATAGTTAGATGTGGCTGCTGCTGTACCGGATATTACATGTACCCTGTTATGCTCCTCTTTCTAACAGCTACCTGAGCCTTGCAGTACCAGCACAACAGTGTTGTACAAATGAGTTGATAGGCATGGGATACCCATTGATTTCTGGCAAGTGTGTGTATGTGTGCATGTGTGTATATCTGTTGGGTACAGCATTCCAAGACCACATAGTCCTATTACAATACACATTTCCACGCAGTATTACAGATAGTGATGTTGCTGCCCATAGGTGAAGCATGACAATGCATCACCCTTCTATGCCTGTGGCATGTGCATGTAGTACCACTTTTGGGATGGACAATGGGTTGTATCCCAGTCATGGGCAATGTGCAATGGTGGGTATGTCAGAGTGTCATCATGGGTTCCAGTGTGTACAATATCCACAGTGGGGTGTGGTTGCTGTGTACACTGTCATTATACCATGGTACCCCCGGTATATGTCCCATGTACCATTGTATGGTGACCACTGTCACCATCAACCATACAGGTAACTGATAACACAATCCAGCCAAGTTATGCATGTGCTGTGTGCAGCCTACCTGTAACACATTGGACACACTGACAAGTTAGTTAGCACCAATAGGCCCAGCTCTCTTGGATGTGTTTCTGCCTGCCATGTGTCTGTCAATGTGTATATGATGGTATGTCACACTATGTATTGTCCATATACAACCATTACATCCCCCATTACCATACTGTACATGTCTATGGATGTTCTGCATGTAACATGTAACCTGGAACATGCCTCATGCTAAACGCTGTGTGGTGTGTGCAATGAAAGCCACACACATCAGTAGTACTACACACCTAGGTAGGGGTCTAGTCCCAGTGTTGCCAAGTAAGAGTGTGCGTGTATGTGGATGGATCTACATCAGATTGCTGATTATGCATGTCCCAGCGGGTCACATGTCCATGTTGCTCAGGCAGTAACTGTTATACAGACCTGTGACACGTGTTCAACTGTACCCAGGATATGTCACAGCCATGGTGTCAGCACAGTGCCATACCCCTTGTGGAATATGACTGCAGACCATCCTCCTGCTGACACATGTACACCTACAACACACATGGATAACATTATGGAGACCACAATTACTCAGTGTTACTAACAGCTATAATGCATCATGGCTGGACAGCTATACTACCTGACATGTAAGCATTAAACATTACTGCTGACAACATGTTACACAGTAGTACATTGGTACAGTGTAGTACAGTCACCATGTGCATCAGAACCATATTAGCCTGTTGCTGCATCGATGTTATGGATGACAGGGATGTGGCACAGGTATCATCATATGCACAGGGTGTGTTGTTGGTTTGCCAGAGACCGAGAGTGGGCCATATGTTTGACACCATGTGTGTGGGTGAGGGGTGTAATTAGCTGATATGGGCATGGTGATGTGGTGTTTGTATGTATGGGGTTGCCCTAGGTGTGTTTGTATAGTTTGTGGGTATGCATGCACAAAGTTCTGCCATGTGGCTGCCCTATACAGGTGTTTCTTGGACAACTGCAGACCATGCCTGGCAGGTGTGCAGTTCACAGCCTCCAGCCACGGACACGCGGGCAGTGCCTGCCAGGTGTTTCATGGGCACATCTAGGTACAGGCCTCGATGTGTTACTCTCCCCGATGACAGATGTCCACTGGAACCAGGACCCTCCTGGGACTGGCCAGGGCTACGTGCACATGGCCTGCTGTGGTGTGGTGTGGATAACACCCCCCTGCAGTGCTGGAACTGGTACTGCCACTGCAGGAGCACCTTGGTGTCCTAGCACGTCCACGTCGACTGCCAGCTGTTGGTGTAGCTGGCCTACGTCCAAGTGGCCATCACCCCAGTCCCACCACATGTTCGAGCATGGACAATCCATGGTCGATGAGGCCCACCATCTCACCCAACCATCTATCCATGACCTTGGTATAATCATGGAGGGCACCTGCAAGTTCATGGAAGTTGTCGCTTACAAATGAGAGGGCAGCCCTCTGAAGTCTCAGGCCCTGTCTGTTGTATAGTTCCATACGTGTCTGTGCCCCCATGACAGTCTGAAACATGCACCTGGTGGTACCAGTTGTGGCACTTCTGCCAGGGGCATGATGACCAGCGGCCCTGCCACGAGCACCCCGGTACATCTGCCTATGTGGTGTCCTTCTGGACATCTGGCTATGCCTGCTGTGTCCAGACACAGTAGACATAGATACCACACTCTCCTGTGCACTGCCACCAACTGCCAACTGTTTCTCTGCTATGGCCACTGGTGATGGGGTATCTGTAGGCACTGTAACTGTGTGCGGTGTTGGGGTGGCTAACAGGGGGTTGTCAAACAATGGCACAGTTTCAGCCGCTGACAACCCTGCCTGTGCCTCAACAGTCCTATCATCATGTTCGGTGTCTGTATGGACACCACCATCAGATTGCATGCAGGAGGGACCCTGACCCACCTCACCACCTGTGAGAGAAAACAAGAAACACATTTTAAGACTTGTACGGCATTGTATAACAGTACACACACACACACACACACACACACACACACACACACACACACACACACACACACACACACACACACACACACACACACACACACACACACACACACACACACACACGCTCTGAAATTCCACCATAATACCTACCTGTCCCTGAGTTTACAGACAGTGCCATGTTTATTCATGTAAGTTCCCCATCCTGCATCACACTTGGTAACATACACTCATTAATACCACTCATTAACATATAATTCTTCTAAATGCCTAGACAAGTGATCACAACACAAGACTTGTTACTCGATTACCTCTTTGACTTGAGTGGAGTAGGTTTTACAAGGCCTCACTGCTGTCATCCAGTGTTCACCCTGGGTATGTCCGGACATCATGAGCATGGCCCCCATATGTTAGGGTCTACTACATTCACTCCATAATGTCACACACTTGATGTCATACATAACTATTGCTCAGTACATGCCAGATCTGCTGCTCATTCAACTTATCATGTGGACAACAGTAATATATGGATACACTCCCTGTTGTTGTCTAGTAATTCCACAATGCATCTGTAGTGCTGCATACATGGGTAGTTGTTCACCTTTCTGCTGATTGCAATTTTAGGGGTATACCTGGTGTCTAGTTTCCCTCCCAATGCATGTTCCATGCTACAGACCTTATTATACTATCAGCTATCCTGTGATTACATATCAGACAAGTATTCCTGGTGTCTCATGTGTCAGTTCATGTGCATGTACTGCACAATTCTAAAGGGAAGTACTGATGTATGAACAACCCCACAATCACACATGTGCATGCATGGACACCTACACAAACACACACAAATGCACACACATCCTACATGCATCAACCCCCCTCCACTCCACCAGATTGCACTTACAGACAAAATACCCCCCACACACACACACACCTACAGGTGAGGTTACGCAAAGATAGTACACACAGACCCCCTTATTACCCACAAACCTTACCATGGCTATGGGGAGTGTACACCCTTATTGATATGATGCACTCTTCCTTGATATGCCATGGGACCACATCACCGCATATGTTAACATTACATGAGCCTGATATGTGACATATATCCTGTGCATTCACATGCAATGTCTAACAAATGTGTTAGGTGTGCAGATGCTGACCACAATGCATACACTTTGTGGGTGCATATGTGTGCATGCCCTTATCATGATGGTTTGTTGCACCTATTATTATGTGTACTACAACAGTCACTATTCCTGGCAATGTTATACTAGCATGGGACATCTGCATTTGCCAGTATATGGTCAGTCTGCCCTACACATGTGCCCCAACTCTGCATGATTGCAAGGTCAACTCATGTGAACATCCCTTGGAGTTCACACACTGCTGACACTATTGCTGTTGAGTCAGGGTTACATCTGCCACAGTTCCTGAACCTGACTGTGTGCAGATACAGCCATTTGTAGCATCCATAGAATCCCTGCTGCAGTGCACTGGTATGTCATGATGACACTCCCTCCCCACCCTCAGCCTTTTTGTAGATGCTTAACAACTATGGGCTACACATGTGTGTCAGTTTGCAGTGTCCCAAACACTGAACACCACGTGTAGCAGCCTAGTCCCAGCTAATGAGTGGCACCTATGAACCTATACCCCGGGAATCATATCTGTGTCACTGCTGGACAGAGGCACAACAAACTAATGGGCACAGTATTTTTTCATATAAGGGGTGGCGTAAGCCACAAAAATTTGGGCTAGGCTTATAAATGCCTTAGGGCAGATAGCCTAGTATAAACCTATGAACCTATAAACATACAGATGTACACTGGCACTGGCACAGTACAGATAGGGATGGTGGGCCTGAGGTAGGGTGTGGCATTGGTTGTGCAGCACTTGTATCCTACATGATACCGTCTGTAGGTTTCCAACGTGGTCACATTGCAATGCATGCCTGTTGGGAACATCTTCTGTTATGCATACACTACCTGTAGACACTCCTGGCTGATGTTTCCTGTGGTACAACTGTCACATCTGATTACCCTAACCCATAGGCCACACGCTTGCAGAGTCCAGGCAATTGCTGACATGGGTACTGCACAGCCAGTATTTACTGGACATTCCTGCTATCCTCTCAGTGTTCTGGCATATTAGTGGGCAGCCCGCATGACCAGTTTACTACATGTGACATCATTTGTCTTGGATGGCCATCTGTTTATTTCCTACATCATTCCTGTCCCATACATCCTTGCCACTTACATGACTGTCTGCACTATTTGCCACGGCATATGCAATAGTGAGGTATGGCTACATGTGCAGCTCATGGGTGCTACCTGTTGGGTATGGAGCCCATGCCATGTCATGTAAGATGTGTGCAAGCCATGCCTGCCTCTGTTGCAAGTAAGTGTGCACATTTGATGGCCAAACATCTTGAACAGCAGACCAATATGTGGTGTGACATTGGGGACGTGTACTTGCTGAAAGGTGCATTTCCATGACAAATGCATGCAGGCAGTACCTCAACAGCTGCATCTACTATATTTTATCTGGAGTGTGTGCACACATATGCTTCCAGTGTTTGCAAAGGTATGTATTCCCATATTTGTTGCCCTAACCTACAATCCCGTTTTACACACTCAGTGCTCATGTTGGGACCACATTGCAGGTGTTAAGGGTTGTGGACCACAGTATTATGATATCCTGTAGTGTAGATCTGTAACAGTTGCCATTGTAATACTTGTATGTACACTGTTGTAGCACTGTATAAGGGTGATGTTTCACACATGTCCCTACTGTAGGCCATGTGTCCCACCATTATGTTCATCCCTGTAGACACATTTCACAATCACAGGATGTTAGTTATCTTGCAGGTGTCTGACATACCCTTCAGATACCGCATCATGGTCACCACTGTGATACAGTGCAGTTAACAGCAACAATACGTGAACATGTACAGCATGCATTATGGGTAGGTGTGTTAGATGTTTGCTTGGAATATACCATAGCCATCACATGACCGGTGTATTGGCAAGCATGAACATAAACCATACTCACCAGCTAAAGGTTGCTGCCTTGGTGGTATACCAGAGGGAACTACATAAGTGTGTGAGAGATGTGATGCCAGTAGCCATAGCTGTGGCATTGCTATAGGGTGGGTGCAGCATTACAGTACATCAACAGTACAAGTCCACAATAATACAGCTTATGCACATCTGCTTATTACTACTACGCAGCAACAGACTATATATGACATCTCACATATGCATGATCTACCTGTACAGATGTGGATGCATATGCAACAGTGGTTTACTGATGTGCTCTGTGGCCTTACCTGCACGCTCCTTAGCCGGTGTGTGGGTAGCACCCACCTCCACTATGGTCTCCGCCAGTTGTTGTGTGTGTGGATGGGCAGGTGCCACGAGGCTGGCGAGGATCTCATCAACACGTCTTGGGGGGATGTATGGCATGACCTCCCCCCATTGCGAGGTGATCCCTTTGGACTGCAGCAGCACACTGATGGGCATTGCAAAGAAGGTAGCTACAATGATGCCTGGCCTGCTCATAACCTCGGTTATGCAGGCCGACATCATTGACCCTGTGGACTAGATAGTTCCACAGGGTAGTCTGCTCCTGCTGCTCATGGGCTGTTCTGCCAAAGACCACCTGGTAGTGCTGTACCAGGTGGTTAAGAATGACCTCATTTTCATCCACTAAATACACCAGTAACCGGCTGTGGGACATCTTGTGTGAAAGACATAAAGATGGAAACCGGTCTGAGCAACTCATACATCAAGGTTACCATAGTTCTAAATACACATCTCTGTCTCCCTCCCAACATATCCGTGACAACAAACTGTTCACACAACTCAACAGATATGGTTACAGCTTACCTACCATTGGGACATATATCGTATTGTACCATGCTTTGTGCTATGTGTTTGTAGCCATGTTCCCTGTGGGGATACTATCATTGCTGGCCTTTTACAGACTACTTCACCTGCCTGCCATTGTTTATATATATATATATATATATATATATATATATATATATATATATATATATATATATATATATATATATACATATATGTTATATATATAAAGCTATATGTGTAGGTATTTATATATCTACTTAGATATAAATATATATAAACACACACATACATCTACATGTTTAAATACATTTCCTGTACTGTTGAATGACTGTGCTGGATGATATATTTGTGAAAACATCAGGGTTATGTATATCTGAAGTGGCTTAGTGGCAAATCACTTTGGCTATGGTATGCAGGGTCTAGGGTTCGAGCCTTGTAGAGGCTGTTGATTTTGTTGCTGGGCAGAACAAGTGCCATTGGATACAGAGTGATTAAGGCACTTTTAAGCAGTTGTAAGAGAGTTTGTGTGGGTTTGTGTGGAGGTAAGCAATGCTAACTTCTGGTTACAGTTTCTTATACTGATTTATATTCTCAATTGCTTAACCTGTGTAGGCATTGCTTATCCCCTTGCAAACAGGCTTAAACCTGCTTACTGCTGCTTAAAAGTGCTTACTCCCACTTACCCCAGCACTAATTTCTTTAAAAAAAATGAAAAAGGTTTGATAGGAAAGTGGTGAAAAAGGGACACAAAGAGGGAGAGACAGTAGGGAAAATAGCTAGGGATGTACAAGAAGGGTGTAGGGAAGGTCCATAGCTGCCCATATCTTCTACAGCAACAGCTGTGCATATACACTGAATTTGGAGATAGATTTGGACACTCATACCCCTGAGGGAGGGGTGAGGACAACAATATGTTATTAAGCCAATTAGACCAGATTACATGTGTCCAGTGGACATGTGTGCAAAATGGACAGCTATGTATGGGGTGAGATTTTTTTTTTTGGGAACAGATTGCCCCCCCTTTTTTTTTCAGGTAAGAGTGGGATGTTGGGGAGGGATAGTATGTATATTTGGGGAGGTAGGTTGGGTAGGTTAACAGACAAGACAAACAAGATGCATACAAGAGTGGTATATGACACGTGGGGGGTAAACACCTTGATGGGGAGGGATGTTTGGAAATCAAACGCCCATGAGCCCCCTAGTGGAAAAAGTGGGACTGAGGTCCCAACCCATGGGCAGTCACCACTGCACCTTCACAGCCCCGAAGGGGCTGAGTAGGAGGGCCAGGCCCACCCTCTAGTTGTGGCACACGGTCCTCAAGCTGCAGTAGCAGATCTCTGAACTCCCTGCAGAGCTCGCTACACACCATGACCCGGACCTGGTGATGGGTGACAGCGTCCTGTCCATGCCTGCTCCCAGGGGGGTGTGAGCCCCATCCCCTGAGGTGGTTCCACCTGAAGTTGGTGCAGGACCAGTAGACAAGGAGGTCCCGGGCTGAGCCCCAGACCTGCTGGTGCTCGGTGCCACAGCCAGCTGAGGTGGGACAGGTGGGTTTGCCGGGACCGGCCTTCCCAAACCTGCTATGGTGTTTAAATTTTATCAACATATGTGGGTTAGTAATAGTCAACACATTCCAGGATTGGGTATAACAGCATGCATAGATATTCCCATTAACCCAAACACCGGATATGGAACAGTGTCATAGCAAACAGAACACATGCATATATGGAACCACAGTGGTCATTACAACAACATGCAGGTACATTGATGGTAGCATGCCACCAATGTGGGAGTATTTCAACATGGCACATGCATAGAAACAAATTTAAATAATTATCAAACAATAGGACATATGTAGCAACAGTAGATTTAATGCGGTACATACCGATTGAGTTGTGTATTTACTTTATTGTTGCAGATATGGTGGGGGGGGGGATGTCAATTAACAACTAGTATATTCCTGTAGTTCGCATTACTTTCCTAGTCAGTGCTGTGATCTGTACCTTACAGGTATTAGTACATTACCCTATCACCTTAGTTTGGGCAGTGGTATGGATGTCGACAACTATATACATGAACTGAGTTTTACCTGCAGTATACACCTCTTACCTGGCATACCTGTGGAGGAATTGTTTGTTAACACTACCTATTTCTACACATATTCCCAGATTCCAGGTTGATGTTATGCACATACGTGTCCATCTCTTATTGCACACATTCTGGGCATGTCTTCACCACATGCAGGTGAACTGGGACATATTTTGACTATTGCCCTCTTAAACCTTTAGTGAATTGTACAGTGACAAGAAACCAATGACAATATAGTACATGGAACGAAACCTTGTCATAGATGTAATTATTGCAATTATATAGACACTAGGACCTCCTTTATACATCCAGTTACACAACATGAATATATCTTTTACATGCATGCGGATTGTCAAACAGATTGTCAAACAGAACATGTAGTCTACCTTGCCAGGTGTATGTCCTGCAGTGCATTTTATATAGGCAAAACCAACAGGAAATTGAGAGAAAGGAGGAGGGAGCATTTGTATCATACGCGTATTGGATCTGAGCACAATGCATTAGCAAGACATACACTGGCAGGTTTGGCACACTATTTTAAATTCTCAGTACTACAAGTTATCAGTCCCAATATTCGGGGAGGGGATGTCAAGAATTTTACAGAAGGTTGTGAATTGAAATGGATTATAAGATGTAGGGCAGATAAGAAACTGGGGCTTAATGACAAGGTGCCTTTAAAACCAGTACTACACAATAGAAGACTAAAATCTGTTAAATAAAATCTTTTTGCATTCATTCATTTATACATCTTCACATAATTTATTTTTATATATGGTTATCAGGTGTTGTATGTCTCTGCATAGTATAAATCAGATTATGATTATTTTAACTTTGTGCACACTTTATTATACACATTTTTATTATTGTTGGTTTTAGGAATAATTAATTTATTTAAATATTAGATATGATAATTAAATATATATGCTATATATATATAGTATCAAATACGATAGTTTATGAAAGTAAGATATTTTATATAAGGTGTAATTCAGACTTGAGTTTTTATAGAGTAAAGGAAATTATGTCAGCACAATCATTTTATTGCAGTGATGAATTATTCATGAGGAGATCTATTTAAGAGTAACTAAGATCCTAAACTCATTTGTAACTGATTGGTCTGATGAAGCCTTAATGGTGAAAGCGCTTACCTACTTTTGTTAATAAAAGTGTTTGATTTATACTGCTGTGCATCCGGTAGCATTCTGTTCATGCAGAGGATTTTTTAAACTTTAAAGAAACTGTTCATTAGCTGTGTTTGTTCCAGTGGATGTGCCAAATATTTTTCATTTTACTTTTGTTTTACATCACGGGAACATTTACTCTGTGGGGGTGCTTTTTTGTGATATTAACAAAATAGTAATGTAAACTGTATCAAGTTAAATTATACAAATTGGTATAAAAAGCAGAAAATGAAAGGTAAACTTTTTCAGAAGAAAAAGAAACAAAAAATGTATATTCTGAACCAGTCACAACAAGATAAATAAAGAATTGTCAAATGCTAAATGTACTAGGATATAATGTAGATTTTGAATTAATTTCTCCATGACCTAATATAGAAATCGATTTTGCTGTGCTACATTCTTGTGCAGCGCTTTAATATCTCAAGAGTTTGAAGCTGCTTTGACACATAATAGTGAATTTCTTAGTAGCACTTTTCAACACTCTAGCAGAGACTCTGAGCCTGTTCGTATTACATTCATTTGGAAGTCAATTATATCCAGCGTCTCACTCTCCTTCAGCATCTGTGAAATGTGTAAATGAAAATCATATCATGAATTCTCCCACTATACATTATCCAGGATGTAAAAATCTCCCAAGGCACAATACTAGTGAATCAAATTATGTAGCGGGTTTAAGAAACATGTTAAAATAAGAACCTGATGTGGATTATTCAAAATCTCAGACCTAGATTAAATTGTCGAGTTAAGCAACCAGGAGCACCTAGAAAAGAACATAAATTATGAAAATAAAAATGCAAGTGTCAGCAACTGCTCCCATACCCAGGAAATTAATATAAAGATTGTATTGATCTAGTAATGTCTAATAATAAAGGAATCAATAGCATCCATAGAAAAGAGCAAACAGCAACAACAACAAAATAACACAAATGAAAGCTCAGAGATACTTGTGTTAGTGGACTCTGTTAAAATATGTATGCAGAAAGTTAACTGATTTAACAAAGGTTAATATTACTGTATTATCACTCTGAGGAGTTAAATTGGTTGAAATTCCATATTTCTATTATGGTTACTAGAAGGGAATATTAATTACAAATATATGATTATACATAGTGGAACTGATGCCTTGAAGTGTGCATTACTAAATCATATAAATGAAAAATGGCATTTTAGAAATTTTGAAAATTGCTAAATCCTGAAAAACTGAAATAATGGTCAGTGAGATCATTCCTTATTTAGTCTGTAATGACTATTGGTATACTAAGGCTTATAAATTCCATACTTGGTTGAGGCAACTTTATACAGCCTCTTCAATCATCAGATTTATATTGAAAAGAATATGGTCTTGATTACAGAATGTTTATGAATTATGTCATACACGTAAGTCATTACAGTGCAGGTTTCCAAAGTGTTAAAATGACTGATTTTATAAATCCTTTTTAAGAAAAAGGACAAAACCAGGAGAAGCGCTCAAAGTACAGGAAACAAAACAACTAATTATATTATAAAATATTACTGTAATGCAAAGTGCTTTGTAATAAACATCCTGACTTTTATAGTTTATTAAAAAAATTAAAAGTATATGATTGTGATAATTGTTGAGGTGTTAAACTCAAAAATTTTTTATTTTTCAGAGCTATTGTTAAGTATGAGTGTTTATGCAAGAGGTAGTGTGTTTTACTTCATAGCTTCATATTTCCATAATTTGTAATCAGATTAATACAATCAGAATCTGGGAACTTTAGCGGTAGATATATCTGGGTCACGTAGAAAGGGCAAGGTATATCTTATTGTGAGTTACAGAAATTCCTCTATGAATTCCCAAAATCATTATGACTTCTTAAAATATTTTGGTAAATTGATGCAGAACAGTTTTTTGCTAATTGGTAACTTTAATTATCCAAATACTGACTGAGTAAACTATACTAGACATCTTTTGGACTAGAAATTATTGGATTTAGTATTCTTCTATAGTTTAACTCAGTTATAGAAAGACATGGGGTGATAATACTTCTACTTCTTTCATATTTTCCCATTGGGGATCACCACAGCTGAAAAACAGTCCACAGAAATGATTGGCAGTGGAGGTTTTACAGAGCCAAGTTGCCAGCCTGATGCCCAACTTCCACTGAAGGCACATACATGCCCAAACTTACACCTAGGGAACATTTAGAGTGTCCAATCCACCTACAGCATGTCTTTGGAATGTAGGAGGAAACTGGAGCACCTGGAGGAAATCCATGCGACTGCAGGGACAGCATGCGGACACCACACAGAAGGCATCCCAGATGAGAATCGAACTGGAGAATCTCTTGCTGTGAGGTGGTAATGCTAACCTTTACACTACCATGGCCACCCACATGGGATGATAATACACTTGACATTATTGCCATAAAAATAGGCAATTTGGTAACTAATGTTTATATTAATCACGTTCTAGGCATTTCTGACCACAACTCATTTTCATTTGACATCCATTGTAACAAAACACCTTTGTGCACTAATGAAAGATGTATTCGGGTTGGGAGGGTGGCCTAATGGTTAAGGTGTTTGCCTTATAAACACAAGGTGCAGGGTTTGAGTCTCACAAGGGATAATTGGCTAGGCTTAAAAAATGGCTCGCAAGGGCAGTTAGCCTAGTACTAATCTATGATCTATGATCTATGAAATTATCAATTATTAAATCACATTCCAGTATCAAATGTTTTGTCCAAGGTATGTTTATCAAAAACTGAAGAGTATGAATACTCAGTACTACAAGATATTCTTTTTAGATCTATTAACTACATGTGATCCAAAGACAATGGATCTCCAAAACTGATGGAATATTACATTATATCTTCCAAACAGATGGAATATTATATTAAAATATTATACAAAAAGAAGAAGAGATATTTTAAACTCTGCAGAAAATATCAATCATGTAGAAATAAAACAAAATAAACAAGATTTGTTAGGACATCTAAACTATGATAAAAAGAAAAGACAATTTTAAACTTGCCAAGGACACTGCAAATAAAAATATTGTACTTTAAACACATAAGCTCTGTGACAAAAACTTAATTTCCTATAGATTTCTTAGCGATCAATGAGAAGTTAATAAATAATCATGAAGGTATTCCTAATAAATTCATCCCACATTTTGCCATTTTTTTATCTAATATAGCTCAGACTATACATATTTCACTTATAATCCAGAATAGCTGTGTGTCCCATGTTAACTCCAGAGATTATCCTTAAGATTATGAAGTTAGAGCCAACAGCTTGGTGGACCTTAATACAATTCCAGCCATATTTCTAATTAAATGATGAAATGAGCTTTGTCTAGAACTTTATAACATTTTTAATATGTTATTGAAGAATGATACCGTACCAAGCTCATGGAAATTATCAAATATCACTCAGATACACAAGAAGAGTAGTAGACAGGCTATAATGAACTATAAATCAATTAGTTTAGCATACATATTAGGGAAATATTTTGACAGATTCAATTGTGATATAGTATATCAATAATACACTTTCATAAACATATCTCACTCAATGCAGATTTATTAAAGATAAATCAGCTGTAACCAATCTGATAGAATTTTACAATTTTATCATGGCTGTGAACTTTGGTTTGTCCTCTGGAGTTCTTATTCTAGATATTTCTAAAGCCTTTGATACACTAGCATGTGCAGCAATAACTAATGCTTTGATAATAAATAATATTAATTTGCATTTTATAAGATGGATTAATACCTGGCTCAGTGTGATAGAACCCAAAGTATTTAAGTACAAGGAGTCAGTTCTGAAAAATTGCCTGTACTATCTGGAATATATCATGGTTCTGCCTTGTGGCCAACATTATGTAATCTTTTTTTTGCCTACATACCTATTAACAATGATGGTTGGAGAAGTAAATATGTGAATGATTGTAAAACTTGGTTTACAGTAGTTAATGAATGAGACCTTGGCATTATTAATAATTACAGCAATGAGATAGCTACTCAGACCTCTAACAATGGGCTTCAAATTAGTACCAACAAATGCCAATTATTAGTTTTTTGGAAAAACATTATTTCATACATTTGTTAGTTTACATGATCATATTTTGGATGACGTAGATGAATATTGTGATTTGGGAATTACCATTGCATCAAAATTCTCATTTGACAGACGTCCTGGGATTCATTAATACCTTCATGCTTACACTAAGTAAACACCATTCTGAGTGAACAAACAACACAAGCAATAACTCATATCTTCTTCCTCCAAATTGTAGTTTTCCTACTGATTTTCTTGTAGCCTTAAATATTAAGTGGGGTTCATAAAGGTTACCAGAAAGTGTAGACTACATGTACACTTAGTGTAATCTTTTTGAGTGATCAGAATGCACAAAACATGTGGTAGTGATGTTTTTGAACACAAATTATGTGCACTTAGTGTATGCTTAGTTTCGGTGTTAGTGTAGCTGCTTTCAGTCTATAGTACAGCTATGAGGCAGCTTGGATTATTATTAAAAGCATCTCATTAAGAGCTGAAGGGAGCATAATCTCACTGTATAAAACATACATACATACACTCTACTATATAATATAAGATATTTTGTAGTTATATAACTGGTCTCTTACTCAGCTTTGAATGAATCCAAAAAGATTGACTAAAAGGATTTCATGCGCTTGTCGACTTAATTATATGGAATCATGCCAGTATTTAAATATCTACACACTAAACAAATCAGCAGCCAAGGCAGTAAAAAGGAATACTAAAACCACACTGCTGCTCCAGATGAAAAGTCAGACACTACAATATTTTTATGCTCTTTTGTATGCATATTCTGCAGAATGCAGCTGCAAACTTTGATGCATTTCTAACTGCTATATTTGCTTCTGATGTATGTTTTATGCCACAAAATGTTCCATAATAAAGGTGAGGTGTAATGTTTAATTGTTTTTCATTTTTGAAGTGATAAATTAGCATTACATAATATCAGTACATTTATTTATTTGTTATTTTTTTACTTGAAGTAGCTTAATAAAATAAATGGCCATGTGTTAGGTACTTTGTTATTTATAGTTCTAAGTTGAAAGAGAAGTTGAATGAGGGGGTACTTTTGGGCTTTGGCAGCAACAAGAATCATTGAATAAGGAGCTTAAGTAACTAGTGCCCTTCATGATGTGAAGAATTTCACAGGTGTTGTGGGCTGGCATTTCTAAACTCACATCTCCTACCATTCAGTATGCAAAATGCCAACTGAAAGAATAGGCAGCCAAATGATGCCCATATTGGACAGAACTAAAAACGTATTACAGATGGCTCTGTTATTGAAGACCGAGCATAGTATTTTGAAGGGATTTAAACCTAAACAAACATCAAATGGATTGTTAAAAAATAAGCTCATTTACAGTGATGAGCATAGCTCCCCATCCCCTTACCCAGGGGGTTATGTTCCCTGTATCTCTAGATTAAATACTATTAATGTTAAACCACCACACCTTTCAATGGTCTATGTCTTTATAAACAAGAAAGAATATCAGAATAGACTCTACATTACTGTAGAATGTGGGAAGTGAAAGAAAAAAGAGCTATCTTGCATAGCTTGAACTACATTAATCAGTCAATCAATGACTGGGCCTCACTGTGATAAAATTTGCTATAACCCTTCCGAAGTAAGACTCTGCCACTGAATGAAGATGCTTAGATCTTTTAACAGTCTTCAGTCTTCCAACATCCATCGTTTAGCTGTTTTCTGCTTATGGGAATTGAACCTTAACTCTCATTTTATGTTCACCTTCCACAAATGCCAAACAGCAGTCAGTTTTGATGATGGCAAATGTAAATAGGGGACATGGGGACAAGGCCTCCCACAACACTGTGTCAGAAATATGAAAATGCAGGAATGCCCATTTTTGTTGGGATCTGCAGAGATCAAACTCATCAGTGTAAAAACAATCCTATTCAATCTGCTTCTGCAGTCAGCAACACCCTTCATCTGCATACTTGCATTACACACATACTTAGGTCTATCAATACTCCTACTTAAACTTCCATAGTCATTTAGTACTTTGATTTCTGACCTTCTGCTTGTGGCAGTTCACTATTTGAAACTCACTGTTTATAGCTTCAAAAACAGATTATATTTTTATGCATAAGAGTTGCATCTTGAAAGGGGAGGTTGTGAGTATCTTGCACTAATAACATTTTCTGCTTTTATAGAACTTTCTGAAACAAATATGGGAAACATTTATTAGTATTGGTGACACACAGCTTTCCTTTTCAGGAAAGATTAATTGCTTCCTACAAAACCTTTATCAGTATTTGTATTAAGCAAGAGAAATGTGTGCATGTGGTAGGGGTAGTGAAACAATAACGTAAAAAAATCTAATGCCCATATGCATTACTTCACAGCAAATCTTTCCAATTATTTTAATAAATGAAAGACACATTTATTTGCGGAATGGGGTTAGGAAAGCAAAAGCAAATGGAAATCAAGAAAACCAAGCAAATGTGCTTTTCACAAATACAACAAATGGGCTATAAAAATGTCTTTAAAAAAATACCCAAGGGATTAAATAAACTCTGTGTAGGCTTTGCGTGAGCCTACATGGAATTTACATGTGTGAGCGGCGAGTGGCAGGGCACAACACCATGCAATGCATATTCATGTCATATGGTGTATCTAAGCAAGGTTTTGTGGCTTGCAACAGTGTTGCTGGTCAGATAACTGTAGAAGCAAATGCGGATAGCAATTCTGTTTAAAGCAGAGCACCTACAGTCTGCGGATTTGTGCGGAATGCCACAATCGTCACCAGGGCTTCACAGATAGTTGTCAATCTGTTAGTGCAACACATCTGCACAAGGGCCAACATAATGCAGGGACAATTAACCAGAAATAGGGACATATTTGACACAGATGTCACATACAAATGTGGTAGAATGAAACCCACACATACCTCTCAACCTCTTAGAAATCTGGACAGAGCCATAAATAATGGGGGGGGGGGGCAAAGGGCCCAAAATAGGGACAGATTATAATATTGCTCTTCCAAACATAGAAAGGTGATAGAATAATAGGTTTTACAGTAGCATGAATTTTCTGAAGAGCATGAAGTTTGAAACTCAAATATATCATCAGTTTCTGACTTCAATCCACAATGACATGCCAATGAAATGCCAGAAAACCAAAATATTGTGAGGAGAAGATCAAAAATAAGAGAAAAATGGACATTCTGCACAAATCAGGACAGCTGAGAGGTATGAACTCAAATGTTTGCAATATTGACTCACATCAGTCCTGAGATAATCCCAGTAATATGGCAGAAAGCCACAAATTTGATAAGGAACACATCTAGACATCCTGGGAATATCTGAACAGTTGAGCGGTATGAATGCAAAGCATATAGTCCAAACACAGTACAGGACAGTATATCTACAGTGCAGAGTATTATTATATCCCATTCCTGGCATTTTGTACTGAAGCTGTGTAATAATCTGTAATAGGACATGGATTGCCATGTAAAATGAACACTCATGGGAAGTGTATGTTTTTAATAGGGACACACAGATAAAATGTAGGAATGAACACAGGGAAACAGGACAGGTGAAACAACCTAATGTACAGCAATAGAGGGCATGTCAATGGAAGATGGTTATAGCAACAACACCAATCACATATCTATATGGTACAGTAGGGACTGTGCAGTGAAAATATGTTGTCTGTGACTGTCGCACAAGGTGATATAACAATGTGGAGGATGTTTGTGTGAGATAAGCATCCTTGCATGAATAATGCAGAAGACATCTATCAGGGATTTCACATACAATTGGGGTAGGATGCATATTGTGAAGCTGTGCAAACTGATATGCTTGAATATGAGTGTGCTCTCAGCAGAGGTCTCCAGCAAGGTTGGCACAGTTAAAGGCTCATGGAAAACATTACAAAAAACAATCACAATCATGGACAATATCAGAATAATACCACCAGTAATCCCATGCTTCTAACATAACATATGTGATTTAGAGTGATACCAGATAAGTTTACACACACTTGAACAACTATTATGAACATCCACAATCTATGAGGGCAACCACATACACTGTCCTGGCACTATAACATCTGCTGGACATGTTAGGAGGGATATTGCTATACCTGTATGCAACATTATGAGCATTACAGGCTAGTTGACTTGTGTGCATGACATACATATATGGCACAATCCACACTGCCACAAATAATATACATGCCATTAATGTTGGCAAAGACTTATGTATGTAGCGTGTGCATCAAAGGAACAGGTAGCAGACATGGATATGGTGTAACAACTTGATTGGTGTTCTGCACCATCAGACAGTCATGTATATTGCAGAAAAAGAATACCTAGGTATGGCAAATAAGCTGTGTGACAGCTCACTGTGACAAAGGTGGTACATGAAGAAGAGTGCATTGTATCCAGTTATGGGTGTGATGAAGGCTGGGAACTATGATGGCATTATGGACTCGATGAGGATGTCCTTCACGTACCCAGTACTTCTGATACATTCAAGGGAGTAGTCTGCACTGTGACCACATGCTGGTGGATCTACCACTTACTATCTACCCCAAGATATGAGTCACATGCCTATTGGTCTGATTATAGGGTGTGATGTCCATATTATATTTGGGTGGTGTGTTTGTTTCCTGATTAACAAATCCACCCATGTTTCTTGTCAGTGCAGGTGTTGTCATGGCTGTGGGATTATTTTTTGGTATGTGTTGATACTGTCTGTATTATACTAATATCACAGCTGGAGTGAATGATCACTCACAATCTGTAGTCCTTCAGGCAGCTGTTTGGACACATGATGTGTATATCATCTGTGATGTCCATCACTTAGCAAATTGACAGGAAAGAACCTAGCAGATAGCCTTGATGTAGGGACCTGATCACTGGACCTGAGATATAGGTCATGTCACACATTTCAACATAGTGAAATGCCACATATGTGATACACTGGTCCCCCTATTTGGTGATATAGCTATTTATGGCCACATATTATAGTGTTGATTGGACACCTTACTGGGGATTTGTGTCAAATCTGTTGATCTGGATAGGTTCCACAAGATGATACTGTTGTCATCATGCATGCTCTCAAAAACCTCTTTTAGGACATCTATCAGATGTAGCAGACATGAAGTAGCATAAACAGCTCACACAGGTCTGTTGTATACAACCAGAATATTACTAGTGTACATGTAGAAGAGGTCCATGATGGCATGTTGGTCTACTTCACAGTCAAGGAGAGTCAGGATGTCTCTTTATATGCATGCATCAGGTGCCGTCCCCATGATTCAGATGGATGCATGTTGATATACACCCTTTTATGGGATCATAGTCTGTGTGGAGGGTGTGTTGAAGTGTGTATTCAACCATATCAGGAAGGTGTATGCACTGATTCATGCTGTAGGCAATCTGTGATGTTGTCACAACCCGATTCCATGTGATAGGCCTGGATGAAGGAAAGACAGTGTATACTTTCTCTTGTGATCTGACCTAGGGTTTTGACACAATTCCTTACAAAGGTATCTTTGAAACACCCTCCCAGCTTGAGATTAACCCTTACATCATTACATGGGTAACCAACAGAACACATACTGTGAAAGTTGTTGAATCTGTGCTTGTCCTTTCACTGTTTGGACTCTATTTCTGGACAATGCAGGCTAAAGTATATGGCCTTTGGTTAAGTTTGCTGACTCTTGCATATTGGCTGCAATCACTGAGACCACCAATAATGATAACAGAGGAGGAGCTAACACCAGACAAATGGTGACAAAGGCACAAAATCTACAAATAAATGCAGAAGTGTGTCTTTTACGTTGCCAATCTGAAAAGTGGAATTGCATGTTAATCACAGCATTGAAAGCTGTCCTTCTGTGCTGAAAACTAGTGATACAAGCACTTGGAACACATGTAGATAGCAATCTGAACTTTGACCACCAAGTGTCCACACTGGTCTTGAAAGCCTGTGTTGTGCACATCATCAGTCATGCCATGATATTCATATCTTAGGATTGTATGACAGCATTGTAGTCAAACCTCACCAGAACAGTAACAGACTATAATGTTCTCTTTTGCATGTATCTCACCAGATACATGCAGCAGCTGAAGAGCTCACAGGGCTTTCTCAGCAGGATAACACAGGGCCTACAAACCATACCATGATGTATGTGGATTGATTAAAAGCCATTGTCACTGAAATCTGTCTTGTATAGGATGAGGTAACTTGTGCCTTCCCTCCAGGCCAGTGTCTGACACTACCCTGGTGGGAGTACTGCATATCCAAAAATCTGATATAGCTGATGACATCAACAGTGTCTGTTGAGGAGAATATAACAGTGTCCCACATGTTGGTATAAACTGCTCTCTGTAATGTCAAGCAAGAGCTCACACACATGTAGACACACACATACACACACACACACACACACACACACACACACACACACACACACACACACACACACACTCACACACACACACACACACACACACACACACACACACACACACACACACACACACACACACACTCTTGACTGCAGTGAGAATAGAACCCCTACTTAAGTACATAGACTACAGAACTTAGCACTTTACCCAAGTGCCATGGCACAAGTCTGACTTGGAGTGTCTCAGACAACACTTTATAGCTGTCCCTGTCGAGGAGTAAATAGCAGTATCCCACATGCTGGTGTAAAATGCTCTCTGTAATGTCAAGCAAGAGCTCACACACACACACACACACACACACACACACACACACACACACACACACACACACACACACACACACACTTGACTGCAGTGATAATAGAACCACTACCTATCTAAGCACACAGACTAGAGAACACAATACTTTACGCAAGCACCATGGCACAAGTCTGACTTTCACCAGAGTGCCGGTCAACTTATAGTAGATGACATCAGCAAGCCATTTGGGGGGACAAGATGTTGGCTGGGCTGCATGGAATGGATGTGTATGCATCTTCAAGAATCAAAATACTGTCAATTCAAGGCATTGGAGTAGAAACTGTGGGATACCCACTCCTGCTCTCCTGTCTAGACACCCCCCTACACACACACACACACAAATACACACACACACACACAGTTAACTGCAGTGAGAATAGAACCCCTACCTATCCAAGTACACAGACTACAGAACACAGTACTTTACACAAGCACCATGGTACAAGTGCGACTTTTACAAGAGTGCAGGTCAACTTATAGTAGATTACATCAGCAGACCGTGTGGGAGACAAGTCTTTGGGAGGCCTGCATAGGTTCATAGCTTTGTAGGTTCATAGGAGGCTATTAGCCTAATGGCCTTTTTGTGTTTAGAAAACACAAGTACTCTTACTGAATATAGTTAGATGGTTGTTAGCAGAGCAATTTTGTGAACAGCACCAGCTGGCCCTGTCCATGAGGGACATAGGTACCATCCCAGAGATGACTTTACAATCACATAACCAGTACTCAAGGTTGTGCTTGAGCGGGTCATTGAGGATCACTATTCCACATGCAGTGGGAGCATATTACAGAGGAGTGTGAACTGCTGGGTGATATAGCTGTCTCCCAGCATGTTCTGTTTAAGTCACAGGCTAGGTTGATAACCCTGGGGCAAGTTGTTCTTGCACCATTTGATTTGCAAATGTCCAACATTTCCAGTAGGGCATGATCTGAGACTGTTCTGAAGGCCAGACATAGGTCACCTGTCAGCAGCCTGCATGGTACTGTGTACAGTGACAGGTCTTTCAGTCCTTCCATGTATGTTGAGTTTGGAGGTCCTGATTATCCCAGGCACAAACCTGTGTTTTCTCCAGTTACTGCATGTGTCTGGTGAGGTACAGACAGAAGGGAGCATTGTACTCAATTAGTGGTCTGATATATGACCACCCTGGTTTTGGATGTGATGGTCATATGTATGAGGTGCACAATACAGAATGTGTGTGTCACCACTATGGATACAGTGATGAAAGTGTAGATTGATATCAACATGTGTTCCCAAGTCTCACAACACTGTGTTTGAGCTTAGGGGGTGCTTTGTGTATCATAATTAACAGGATTACTTCATTGCCAAAGGGGACAATGAGGCATTGTATGCTTTAAGCTTCAGTCCATGATTCTGGCATCAGTCATTTGTGTTTATCAGCATCTTCTGTCATATGTTACCATCACTGGGGGACTCTATGTGTGTGTGTGTCCAGTTAACAGTCATCTGCAATCCTGGTAAACTACAGGTCATCTACCATTGCTTGCACTTCAGGGAAGTAGTTTGCAAACAGTTGAGAGCCCAGCAGAGAACCTTGTGATATTCTAATGGTAAATGACTAGTGGTGGAGGTGCAGTCCCCAACTCTGAGAGTGTGTGTTCTGTCGGTGAGCCAGTTGGCGATCCATCGACTACTGTATGTCTTAATTCCTGTAAGACATGAATGGAGGATAGTGTCAGAAGGGTTGGATAACTCCACATAGATGTTAAGTCCTGTTATCCCTCATCCAGGTCTTTGTGGTCAGTGTCAAAGAAGTCCACAAGGTTCAATAAGCAAGATCTACCCTTGAAAAAAAGAAAATGAGTCAGGTCAAGTGTGTTGAAGGTCAGCTATGTCTCTGTGGATAAGGTCCATGCTGATTCCCTCCCTAGCCTTACAGATAAGTGTTTTTAGGAGTATGCATCAATAGTTTTAGTTCTGCATGATACCAGATTGATGCGCATTGTATATTATGCAACATCTGATATTACATTTTGTAGTTTAGGTGATATATGGGAGGAAAAACTACTGAGACACCAGAGTTGCAGTGCTTGGGAGTGGCAACACATGGAAGTAATATAAATATGTGACATATTGTTAGGGCCGCAGTTTGTAATTTTTCCACATGTGACTTCATGTCATAGACAAGAAATGGACAGCAAACAGTAGTAATACAGAATAATGTCTACATTTCCATAGTGTTGTGAGCAGCATGGCTGTTCAATGGTTGGCAAAGTGAATAAGCATGCTAGATGCACATGTTTGCACCTAGCTAAGCAGCATGCCAACGTGAGCTGCATTGCTAAGTTAATTAGTTAATACTGAGTCTATGAAACACACCTGCTGCTTAACTGACTCTGTGGCAGCATGTGTTAATGCATTGATACTATCCTTTTTGGGGCCAGATGGTACTTGGTTTCAAATCCAGGTGTATCTAATACTTTTAAATACTTTACATTACAGAGTGATAATGCAATGCCATGGATTCTTTATAGTACATGTGTTGCTGTGTGTTAGCATAGCACACTGATGTTAATTGGCATTGTGCTAAGGTAACAGGAGCAGTTTGCTGCCACTCATGTTGCTGCACATTGGTGGGCAATGCACACCTCCGTGCAAACATGGACCCCAAAAAGTGATGGGTTCCATTGCTTCTCCAATGACTTATATGTGTTGTATGTGATTCTATTTTTTGACCAGATTAAAGTGGTGAAATGGGCTAGATAGGAATGTGTTGAAATGGGGAACAAGTAAGGGGTAGAACAAAGGGAAAGGAGGACAGGAATGTCCAGTGAGGAGGTAGGAAAGAACCATAATTATCCATTTCTTTACCAGTGTAAACTGAACATGTGTGCAAATTATTAACTGAATTTGGACTGTCACCTCTAGAAAGAGGGGTGACCACAATGCAATCATGTATAGCCAATTTGACTAAATTAAGTGAATTAAGAAGACATGTATAAAATGGAGAGCTATGTATGGGATGCTTTTTTTTTTTTTGTGGAACAAGTGCCCATTTAATTATTTCAGAGAGAGAGAAGAATGTTGGAGAAGGGGCGTAAGTATGCCTGGGTCAGATAAGTTGGGTAGGTGAGGAAGCAATTGCAGACAGAGATGACAAACAAGACAAGAGACAGGGATGGGGATGGACACAAAAGGTTGCAGGACACCATGATTGGGGTGAGGGTGGGGACATCCAGAGCCCACTGTTGTCAAGCTGGGAAACAGTGGGAATTGAGTCCTCACCCACTTGACTGTCATCACTTTCACCTCACTCCACTGGTGGCTAACGTGCTTGACATCTCCTCCTCCTCCACCTAGTACTATGCAAAATGAGGCAGAGCAGCCTCTCCAGCCAGCATGCACCAACAGTGCTGAGCACCACTCTACGCACCATCCCTGGCAACTTGGTGCAGATGATGAAATCTCCACCTCTGCCACTACTCCCGGAGGATACCTCTGGATCAGTCTCTGGCGCAAGACTACCTCAGCATGCAGGTAGTGCAGGGGCAGCAGAGGCAGTGCTGCCAGATTGGCTCCCAAAAGTGCTGTGCTGGGAATTGGTGCTGCGGCTGGTGGAGTAGGTACAAGCTGATCTAATGGGGCTGGCCTACCTCACTATGCTGTGGAGCATTTAGTGATATGGTACACATGGATGACATGGATACATTTTGATGAAACATAATAACAAAAAAAGAAAATAAAAAATAAATAAAATAAAAATAACATAAAAGAAAATAAAATATATATAAAATTAAAAAAATATTTATAAAATAAAATAATAATAAAATAAAACACATTTTAAAAATAAAATGAAATAAAAAGATACATAATGGTTGGTTCCTATTATGTAAGTGACTGGTTAAAGTTGCGAACGCCGTTTAATCAAACGTGTTTACCCAAAATGGCAAAATTCCAAAAGCATGGAACAGCAATTTTTTTTTTCCCAGGGAAAAAAATCACTGGGCCGTTTTTGGGACTTTGCCATTTTGTCCACTGTGGTGCATTCTCGGAGTTGGTACATTTAAGTAGGCGGGGTGTGGGCGGACAACTTTATTTTGTGTTTTTTTCATGAATCAGCAATTTTTTCCCTGGAAAAATAATCGCTGATCCTTGTGTTCGTCATTTTTGATTTTCAAAGTGTTTGGGTCAATTATACAGAGTTCACAATTTCAAGAGTTCACTGATATAATATAGACCCTAATGGTTGGGGTGGGAGAAAAGAAGGAGATAAGATTAGTACCTTCATATGTGACATACACTGCATTAATACAATTATTCAACCCTATTTTATCTTAACTTTTACATTAAAGTTTACCACCTCCTGACAGATGCACAGTATACTACAGATTGTAGCAACTAATCCTTGAACTGTGCATATATTGCACATATGCATGTTCCAATTATACAGATAACAGTTTACAGCAGGGCATTTGTGCCACTAGTATAGAGGCTTTAATATAATGTTAATATTATTGAAGAAATAACAGTATTGCATAGTTGTGAAATGTGATATTTGAACCCATAACCTCTGACTAATGTCTAATATTGGACTCTTACAATTGGTTTGTGCTACAGACTAATGCATGCATGCTTGCCTTTACAGGTTGGATATGCATGCTCAGTTTGATACAACTGTATAAAATACCCAAAAAGCTATCTTTAACTTTTAATGCTACAATAACACTACCCTTCTGCTGCATACATACCACTTGCTTCCCTCAGTCTCGGCAATCTAGCTCCATGGGCTCAGACATTGCACTCCCAATCACTGGCAGCTGTGGAAAAAAACAGAACAGAGCAGAAGACTATTATACATACTAGTCTTGCCTATATTCAGCTTTGTAAGTCTTACCAATATTCTCTTGTGTTGATACTTACACAGATGTGGGATATCCTCAGTTCTAAATTGCTCAAACCAGTGGTTGAGTGTATCCCTCTTCCTCCTCCGTAGGTCATTGAAATTATGTCTACATAGCTCTCCAATGTACGGGATAACAGTGGCACTGCATACAGCCTGGGCTAAACTATTCCAAGCCTCAGACCTGTACTGGGAGCCAGAACAGCCCCTTTGCAGAAGCCTGTGGCTGTGGTGCTTTACCAAGAGTCCAATGAATATCCTGGACTCCTAGACACACCACCTCTGTGCCCTAAACCTGGCACTTTTCCCCACTAATGCCTGCCATGTCTATCTACCAGTGGATCCAGAGCAATGGTGACTGATGCTTTCCTGCCAATTCCAGTTATTGTTTTTACTGGAGTGTGCATAATTGCACTATGCATTTGCATGTTGCTGTGCAGAGAGCAACAGTGTCAAGCAGTGAAGAATGAAAAACTGATGTTTACACTGTGGGATGCAAACCAAAAAACATTTACTTCCACAGTGTTCATTTTCCATCTTGGCCACAGCACAGTTGCTACTAAGACATAGTCAGGCATCATACATAAATGCAGGTGACAGTATGAGCTGTTACACAGGTGTGTGTGTGACCTGGCAGGGTTATACAATATAGAGGCAGTTCTGTATGTTTCTTAGACAAATGTGAAGGCATGTAAGTCTAGATAGCAGAATTATACTTACAGAAATATAGTACAGAGTATACCCTCAGTCATACATCTGACAATAAATCTGATAATTCATAAATAAAAAAATAAATAAAAAGCACAGTAATAGTGTGTCATCCCTCATACATATAATTAGTACCAGCTCCACTATCTAAATTGTTATAACTGAGAGTAAATGTAATGGGAAGTGGAAAAACAGTAAAAGTGTATAGAATATCCTGTATTAGAACCCAGTGCCATGTTTATGGCAGTCCTACACTTACACCTGTTGCCACAAGACAGTTGAAATAACACTTGTTCATGTTTCAATTCATTGCTACTATAAGCTGCAATGTCACAACAGTAAAAAAAAAAAGGGTTGCACATCCTGTACTAGATCCCAGGATCATCTCTACTTCAGTCCTATACTTACACCTACTGCCACAGGACTAGTTACATGACATTCCCTAACTTACTAAGCATTCTTAAGATCTCTGTCTTAACCACCGCTCAACACTGGTTAGAAGGTTTGCGTGGTGCCCAAAAGAATTAATTGAATGTATCCGGTTTCTATTTTTAGCTATCTGAGTCTTGTCTGTGGGTGTTTGATGGCTGCAGCTACTGGGGAACCACTGCACAAAACCATGCAATACCACTTAGTAAGTTTTTGTAGTGCCCAGCAGAATTAATTGAATGTATCCGGTTTATATTTTAGGCTGAGTCCTGTCTGCTTCCTCGGTGGTGCAGTTGTTCAGTTTGCACACTACTGTGCTTCATACAGACAAGATAAGTACAGCCAAACCTGCCATTCATTTCCTCCATTCCCATGATTGCATTTTGCATCTCTCAAATACTGCTCCCCCCAAAAAAATTAGACAAAGAAAAGGAAAAAAAAGAAAAAAAAAGGCAAGTAATTGAAATGAAGTAAATCAATGTATGACATACACACAAGAAAATGATGGCTCACGTGAAATATAGCTGCATAGATCTGGATTTGAACTCTTGCTCCAATGCACCTTCAGAACACAGGATGGGTGCTTTATTCCTCTGTGATACACAAACAGCTTTGCAGCAAAGAACTGAACTTATTCCGCACACAACCAACTGAAACAGCATCTAGAGTAATATGAAACCATATGATTGTTATTTGTACATTTTTTAATTTTGGGTGTAGTGCACTTAATGATCATACAACCTGTTATGATTATTGCTTGAAAATATACAGCTCTGTCTTACTTGTCTGTGCTTGTTGGGCATTCTTCAGTAATCTGACCAGTAATGTAGACATGCAGTCTGTAAGCCATTCTATATAATTGGCCTTAAAATGTGTGAGGATATTAACTGGAAATAAATATCATATGCAGTTGCCAACAAATGATGAATGTTAAAGAACTCAAGCTGTGAATTATGTGCTGCTTACTTGCATCCCCAACCTTACATGTAACACTTTGTAGATCTAACCTGACACACCCAGTGGATGTAAGGCAGCCTGCAGTGTTGTTGTGTTTTCCTTCTCCCATCTAGTAATCATTCACAGTTGCAATCCACTAAAAACAAACACTGAGGGAGTGCCTGCACTATGTTTACATCTCCTAATCAGATCCAAGTATTTGGGATTCAGCAATGCTAATGGGTTCACACCTCATTTGCATATCCACTGTGCTAACAGCCCTAAATCTGCACCATATACAAAGGCACCCCTGTAGTTAGGCAAACTGATGGTGAAGAGACTTGTTTATATGGAGTGGACTGAACATACACTATTTCTTTGGGATATATCTGCACAGAGGATTACTGAACTTCAGAAGATACACTTGCATATTGTCAGCTACATACTGCTTTTGTTGCAAGGTATTTCAGAAAGATCTGAGCAAAGGCTTTTACACTTTTATCTGTATTCATTAGTTTGAAGTGTACTGATGCCATGGCCATGTTTGTTAAGCCATTTCACAGGTATACATGATTTCCAGTTCTTGAAAATGGAATGCTGTGCAATGAATGTGTACAAATGTTTCAGGAACAGTTCCTTTGATAGCACTTTTAGCATTTTAAAGATGGTTTGTTAGCAAAATGTGTCAATTGCCTGTTTTTGTTGTGTGGGGGCAAGGCTGAGTTACTGTTTTGGCACAAACAAGGATATGTTGCTACTGTTACTCTTTTTTTCTGCATCTGGCCTGTTCATATTTCACATCTCTAGACTGTTTTATTTTTCTCTAGTGGGTACTACTGAGTGGCTACCTTTTCTGTTTTATCTGGGAACAGTAATTTTGTGGATATGTGATGTTTATGTGTATTATCCTTCTGTTGTCATTTAGGACACCTATGAGTATGCCTCCCAGGTGTGTCACTCCTCCCACATCCTCCTTCAATGATGCTGAGATACAGGTCATAGTGGATGCCTTTAGCAACATGGTGCATTCCTGCTTGAAAGGGAGCGGGGAGATATGGCATACAGAATTCAAATTTGGTGCCAGATTGTGGATGATGTAAATGCTGTGTATGGCCATGGCAGGACATACAAGCAGGTGCACCACAGGTCCACTGACATGATCACATCTGCTCGGAGAGCAGCTGCAGTGGGCCGTGACCAGATGGTTACCAGAGGAGGGTCTGCTATGGAGCCACCACAAACAGTGAATGTAGAGTTCCTGGACAATATCAGAGATCCAGACAGTTCCCAGGAAAGTGCAGTACAGCATGTCCTAGATGTTGGTGCAACAGCCTCAGGGAAAATCAACACATCACAGCAGGAGCTTTCAGGTAGTCTTTGGTATCTCAACAGTTGAATGCTGTTGTATAGTAAAACAATTGAAAACAGTGCTTTACTTCTGTGTCACATGAATTATTTTTTGGGAGGGAGAATTGAAGATTGCTACAGTTATTAGCTTATGATGGAGATGTCAGCCACATTCTTGTTGTAAGTATACGTAATGGACATATAAAGAGGTAAAAGTATTACCTCCTGTGTTACTGTTAATTGTGATGATGTTGCCCTTTCCTTTTGCTTAACTTCTTCCAGGGCTATCTGAATTGCAGAGGGGACCCTCACCTGCATATCAAGCCAAACATTTTTATGTCAGTATTGCTGAGCAATTTAAATAAATATTTTAGTGTGTGCCGTTGATGTCAGGCCTGTTGTGTGTATTGCTGTCCTGTCTGTAATAGTGGCACCACTTTTAGTTTGTTAGCATATATTAGATTAGAGTAGTGTAGTTATTAATTTTTCCTGTGTTTGTTGCTTTTTATCACAGGTGATCATGACAGTGGAAGTGTGGGCCCTCTGCTACTTGATGTCAGTGTATCAGCAGACTCTGATGCTGATGTTGGCCAAACTGAGGCACAGTCAGGGGGTGCACAGGTTGAATCTGACATTGAAGTTGACATACAGCCATCCCCTGCAATTTCATCAGTCCCAGCCTGTAGGCCTATGCCTACCCATTCCAGTGACCCCACAGATATTGGACAGGTGGAGGGTGAGGTTACTGATAAGCAAAATGTAGGTATTGCAGCTTCAGTGCCTATTGAGTCTGGCTATAGCCAAAGTGTGGGTGAGGAGCCACACAGGAGGGTTGATAGAGGTGCTCAGAGGAGGCCTACTGTCCTTCCTCCACCTTGTCTAGGTGTCTCTTCCCATGCCACTCAATGTATTTTTAGGGCCATTAATATCATGGAGGCAAAGGCACATTCCCATAGGTGCTCCAGACAAATGCTCAGGGTTGTAGATGTGACACAGACTGACATGAGTGACTGCCTCCACCATGCTGCCGATTTAATGGATCAGATGAATGACATGTTGGAACAAGGGGTGTCTGTGATGGAATGAGGGGTGTTTGTCATGGAACGAGCATTATCTGTGATGGAATATCTGCTGGGATGGGAATGGCATCCTCATGGCTATAGGTCAGTCTCATCATCTGCTGTAAGCCAATGTGGCCATGTCCAATCCCACTCCAAAAGTTGCAGTACTTCTACTGCTCCATAGGTGAGTGTGCTATTAAAACCAAGATGTGGCAGGTCATGGGGTCATGGTTCTGGGCATCCCCTTGAAGGGAGCTCATCCAACAGACATCAGTCATGTTTAGGTAGCATCAGTGTATCTAACCATGCACATGGATGTGCCAGTGCAACTCCTGGCAGAGCCAGTTCTTGTGGTTGGGGACAACAACGATGAACTGCCACCTCTACCATGCATGGCTGACACCTGTCTGACATACCATGATGTAGAGTCAGCACAGAGCTTGTTGTATTCATGCAGGTACTCACACACCAAATTCACCTGGGGGACTCCTACAGACACACACACAACAGTTACATGGTTCAGCCGTGTAGCTTAAAACTCATTTTGTCTCACTGTCCGTTTGCTGGTTTATCCAAATGTCTGCCTGCTTGTTTTTCTTACTCACACACACTCACTGACCTTTTTTATCAGCCTAGGTCTCCTGCCCCCTCCCATATGCACAACACCCTGTGCAAGTGATGATAACTGTGCCATATCCCTGTTTTCTATCTTTTGGATTCAGGGATACATAAGCTTTGTGTCTGATGCTCAGGGTGCATAGCTGATGTCACTTGCCTCTATCTACTATAGATGGTGAATAGATGGGGTAGTTCATTTATATGCTTTATTACATGAAAACACATCAGGATGGCTAACAGCATTACAAAATGTAAACAAACTGATTAACAGACAAACTATAGAGACATACATGCTTACATCTGAACAGCTTACTACAAAATGTCAGTCAAGCTTGCACATGCTCAGTATTTATACACTTGTGCAAGCCCCTGGAAAGCTTCCTAAAGGCATACATACACATTGATCTAGCTGACTTAGTGCTTAGTATATCTGCATTTGTGGTGTTGAACTGATAATTTTACCTTTGACTTTGACATTTGCCTTGGAAAGTTAGACAGTTGGTAGCATCAAAGTTTCCCAACTTTATTGTGAATGATCTTGTGAGAGTAGTGAAGTCAGAAACTGTAATGTTTATTATCACTTTCTATCTTCTCTCTTTAATGATTTTCCAGTACAAATGTATGGTGCTAAACTGAGGACATGCAGTAATCATCATTACTTTTGTGAGGTATGACTGTGTGAATCTTTGATATCTGAGGCCTACTACTTAATAATGGGCACATATAAGTCACATAAGTCTCTGCTGTCACATGTTAAGATCATTTCTGTAAGAATCTCCCACCTTTTACTTGCTTACAGTACCAAGCAGTGAAATACAAGAATATGCTACTCATTCAAATTATTACATAATACATTCCAGGATCAAGACTTACCTTGTAAATGCAGCAGTTGACACGGTTTTAGTTCAGGGCTGACTCTGTCTGATTCAAGCAGTATACAGCAAATTCATTGGAAGGTAAAGGTTGTGTTAATTGCATGGTATCAATGTTACTATATGTATGTGCGTAGAAGGAAGGTTTCATGCCCCTAGGTGGCGAGTGAGTGTACTATGTGTTGTCTCTTAGCCAATGCAAGAGCATATTGAGCATGTCTTTGTCTATCTACACCCAGAGCAGCTGGTAGTTCCCCCTCTGACTCCTTATCTGTCTGTGGTTGTGGTGATCTTGGCATTCGTAGTGGGATGTGTACCCCTTCCCCTTACTGATCCTGTTGAGCTGTTTTCTCATGATGATTTTGTGTAGCATGGAACATACTGTGAATAGTTCTGTACATGTCCATGAATTGTATTGCAGGGCTCCCCCAGATGTATCTAGGCACTGGAACCGTGACTTCAGCAGTCCAAACACATGCTCTATGATATTAATTTCTGGCTTGAGCATGTGCCTCATTATGTCATTCTTCCATGGGTGTATGTGCATTTCGGATGGGTATCATCAGCCACAATTCCAGAGCATAACCTGCATCCCCCAGTAAATTACCTTGTGGGATATCCCCCTTAGCAATCATCTGGTACAGTTGGGAGGTGTGCCAGATATGTGAGTCATGGTAACTGCCAGGGTTGCCAGCACACAAGTTCAAGATGATTCTCTTGGCATTACACACAATTGGCAGGTGATAGAGTGGTAGCCCTTTCTGTTTATGTGGAGCCTACCCTGTTCCCCATGTGATGCCTTCATTTCTGTATGTGTACAATCTGTAGTACCCAGTGCTTCAGGGTAGTGTGCTACATGGTAGAACTCCTGCATATTTCTGGCCCTGCACTCAGGACTACAGGGAAAATATATGTGGTTACTGGCATGTTGGAGCACAGCTTTCAGGAATTGATGAAGGATCCTAGATGCTGATGCCTGTGACACCATCAGCATGTCCCCTGTTGGTGTCTGAAAGATACATATAGCTAAGATTCTAAGTGCTACGCATAGCTTTGTCTCCACTGGGATGGGTTCCACTTGGTTGGCCCTGGTTCTGAGTTGAGGACAGCAGAGGTTACAGAGTTCCTGTAGTGTGTCTTTATTCACCCTGTAGCACTCTGCACAATCCATATCATGTGGTTGTGAAAAGCTAAATGGGGCCTGAAAACTCTTCTCCTTCTTGGCCGAGGCCTATTGACAGCAGCAGAAGCACTGGCTTTGGCCTGTAGCACATACAAATGAATTAAAGCAGCAGCAGCCCCTAACATTCTTTCCTTGTAGACCCCTTTCCATGGCTGTATTCCAAAAGGTTTTGGAATTCGCAGAAAAAAACAGCACAGAGTCTACAAGGTTACTTTATGGCTTGTCGAATACCTCCACTGTGTTGAATTGGTTGATTAGCATGCAGTTCAGCTGCTTATGCTGTAATTAGCATCCAGCAGTATTTACCTTGTTTGCATGCTGGTGTGCACCTCTACACAGCACTTACTGAATCTAAAAGTCATTGCTACCATGTGTGCCTTGTAGTGTGACATGCACAAAGTAGAAAATGTCAGTGTAGGGTTTAATGAATCACCCTGTGCAACTATATTCAAACACTTGTGGGCTAAATGCTGCATAACCCACACTATTGATTATTGTTTATATGCACATACACTGCCCAACAATAAACTTCATATGCATACTAGCTATGTCTAAGACAGAAATGTTTCAAGAAGTGTAATAATATTTTTACAAAGCCTGACATCTGGATAAATTACCTAAGAAGCACATTTGCAATACATATACTTTCTGCAGACTGTGTAATTGTACTAGATTGGTCTTTTACTGGATACTGAAGCATTCATGAATTTGCACTGTTCCTACAGTGATGATAGTGTAACAGTGTCTTTAACCCCTTAACTGCTAAATATTTCAGAAGGTCTGCCCACAGAATACTGGCTGTTTTTGTCTATGTTTTTGTTTTTTGTACATAAAAGCCTGCCTGTTCAAAATAGATCAGCACTTTTTTATGAAATTTACCAGAAAAATTCTTGGGTTGACACTTTAATTACCACAGGAAATTGTTCATCTGCACTCACAGTAGTTAACACTAATTCAGAGAAATGCATATTAGGCAGTAATAAGCTCTTTCTTAATTGCAACTAATGTGTCTCTGAATCAAAAAATCTACACATCACAGAAACAGGGTCTTTTTACCACAGCTCTTACCACGAGTGCTGAATCCATGAGATTGTCTTTTAAAGACATTATACTTAGTTTTCATTGTGAGTGTTGTGCTGAACTATTGCTCACTATGCTGAGAGCAATAAGGGCCTAGGATGCTTCTTTGCTGAGTTTTCATTACATCCAAAGCAAAAATGCTGTTTATTATTCCTGAATATGCAAAGTTTTTTTTGTCACTGGATTTATAGCTTCTCTGTTTACACTTATGCGCAGCAAATTACATTACATGAATATAATGCTGCATGTGTGTCATTACAGCTGGAGCCATCTAAGTACAGTTTATAGCTAAGGTACCTGATATATTATTCTGGGAAATTTCCTATAATAATGGTTACAGAGAACTGGTCCGTTAATGCTAGGTACTAACAGTGGTCTTTATTAATTTCTAATCTGGCGTAGTTATATATATTAAGAAGAAGCGGTAAATGAATTTTTGACTTATATCAATACCGCTACTGATTATTTTAAATTTACTGGTACCTACGATAATAAATCTATAAACTATCTGGATGTAACTATTTCTGTTGATTCTATTAGGGCATGTTTTATGTCAAGAATATATAGGAAACCTACATTCTCGAATGATTACTTGGAATATAATAGTTGTCACCCAGGATACCCCAAGAAAAATATTGTAAAGGGCCAAATGGTTAGGATAGCAAGAATGTGCTCCTCTGAAGAGACTTGTAGGAATGAGATAGCTTATCTAGTCAATCTTTTTATGGAAAGAGGCTACCTAACTTCTCTGCTACACTCTATTAGTGAAGACGTTTTAAATGAATGGGGTAAGAAATATGTACCCCTATTGGGGAAATCCACTGAGAGTTCAAAAAATGAAGTTGAACAAATTAGGGAAAGAAACAAGCAAAATTATATACAATCTATGGTACTGACTTATGGTTCCCAGGTGAAGGATATCCAACAAATAGTAAGGAGAAACTGGGTGATGTTCAAGGGTGAAGAAGGTTTAATGGATGTTGTGGGGAAAAAAAAACTTGTTTTGTGTTCAAAATTAGTAACAATCTCAAATATTTACTTGAACATCCCATAAAGACAAATGATACATATAGAGGAACTAGGAGATGTGGTTCTTGTGCTTACTGTTCATATATTTTAGATGTTGATTGGGTGGAAATTGGGTCACCTAAGAGGAAAGTATATTTAAAGAGAGGCTCATGTGGTTCTAAACAGCTAGTCTATCTTTCTGTCTTTCAGAACTGTCAGCAGTTTTACGCTGGAAAAACTGAGAGGGCTCTGCGCAGATGGATATATGAACATCTTTATGCTATTAGATGTGAGGACGACAACAGTGCGCTTTATAAACATTTCAGGGACAATAACTCCTGTAAAACCTTCCACTTTGGTATTTTGGAGAACCTTGGTGTTGACCATAGGGGTGGCGATTGGAAAAACAGGTTGGAAAGAGAAGAGTTAAAGTGGCAAATAAGACTAAACTCCATCCATTTCCCAGGTATAAATGAAACATGTAGTATTATGCCTGTTTTAAAATACCACTCATTCAAGTTGCAAAACATTTTTATATATATTTTTTTATATAATGTTTCTTTATATAATGTTTTTCATATAATATATTTTTTGTAAAAAGTTTTTTTAATTAATGGTTTGGTAAAGTTTCTATTACCTTACCTTTAAATAACAATAAATATATTAGGTAGTATTTTAAATAGTAAAGTATAGAGTTTTAAAAGGGTATTTTTAATGGATGAACTGTGAATAGTAGAATGTTTCTTTAAATAATGAGAGGGAGGTATTTTCATTGATTGGTAATTATTCAATTGTTGAAAGGTATAAAAGCACTACTGGTTTTGTTATTTAAATCTTTCTGATGAAGTATTGTTATTTTAGACGAAAGCGTGCTCAAATAAACTTGTTTTAAGCTACTTATTAGTGTTTAATTATAGCTAATTTAGCTATACTACATTGCTACACTCGAGCGTTCCTTTGGAACTGTATTCTTCTGTTTGAGTTGGTTGGTAGCAGTTCCTGTGTTTTTTTCTTTTTACGAGAGCTTTTCTGTAATCTTCTCTAAAGAGAACTGAAAGCTACACCTTTGTCTTTGGCTGCCTGTTTTATAAATGCTGCAACCTGTCAGTTTGTAAGGTTGTTTTTCCCTGAATTCCATCCTAACTTCAAATTATAATATCTCTGTATTGCTTGAAGAGATAGCCTTATGAAATTTTCTGGACAAGACCACACAGTAATCCCACTTTCATTGTGTTTAGGGAAGGTAGACAACAGAATCTCATATATGTGCATGCCTTTCAGAACATGTAAGATATGCATATTTTGCT
>NC_056731.1:877095880-877145880 GCF_019279795.1 Protopterus annectens | reverse complement strand
CAGACACATTACCTGCCATGCACCTTATCTCTTTTCCTTAAATTTACCCTCTTATGAATGGAATCCATGCACAAACTTGCTTTGTACTCCTACAGGCTACCTTTTCACCCTTTTTGAGGTGTCCATTTGTGTGGCATTGATCTTAACACACAGTTTCTTTTTGATATCATCATAGAGGTACTTCTCTGCTCCATGACAGAACTGTGGTACAGCATGGCTGGAGGGACACACCTCCCTTTCGCCACAGTTACCTTTCAGTAATGAAATAAGATCCAGCTGTTCCTTATTATTTTTAACCCCGGAGGCATTGGATGCATTTGTGGACCCTGAGAATGCTTTTTCCTAAATCACTGACAACTTTGCATAGACATGAGAAATCTCCTTTTTCAACTTAGGGAGTCACCTGCAGACAGAAAAACACTGCATCCCACAGAAACTGTCAGAATTTCTCTAATCTACACTTGCTACACTGTACCACCATTTTTCATTTTTTTTTATATTCTTTACTGCTATTTTCCTAAGTTAGCAGTATTGATGTAATATTCATTTTGCTTTGTTATTCTTTTTGTTTATTAGTGTTGGCTTTCTATTTATCAGCTTCTAAAAATTAATATTTCCTCATACTCTATTTACTTCCAAAGAGAAATACCTCTGGCCACCAAAAGGGAACCAGAACTTAGGGAACCAGAACTTATTATTTTGATTAATTTCTGGAAAAATGTATTTTTCTGCTATGATTGTCTTGGTTCTGCTAAATGAACAACTAACTTCTTGACTTTTATCTGTAATTGTACTAACTGCATTTTTTATTTCTGTTTGTAGTGATACAATATTTATTTCTTATTACAAGTTAAAATTGCTTTTCAGTGTGGAAGTCCAATGACAGGACTGTTACCGTT
Organism: Protopterus annectens; assembly: GCF_019279795.1. Classification (NCBI taxonomy): domain Eukaryota; kingdom Metazoa; phylum Chordata; order Ceratodontiformes; family Protopteridae; genus Protopterus; species Protopterus annectens. Next base: position 877,144,981 of record NC_056731.1, on the reverse strand, counting down.
TTATACAATGGTGTCTGCAGGTATGCAGTGACAGTGCTGAAATGTTTACTTTTTACTTTAGAAATCCTATACTGATCATAGTATTTAACAGGGTGACTTCTGTTGTTTCTTGTTTACATATACCCCCGGATTCACGAAGCTTCATGCAAGAATAAGACTATTCTTGCACGGAGTGGTTCGTGTCCGTTTAGAACTGCAGCACGCCTTGCATATTAATGAAGGCACGCTGCTGTTTAATCTACATGGACACATGAACCATGAAAGAGTGCAGGGGGAGTGTCCGAGTAGTGCACGGACACAAACACGCCCCCTGCACTCAGAACGTGCCATATGGCACTTTCTAAGCCAAACTGGCATAATAGTGGAGCTTTGCTCTAATATTATGCCAGTATTTCAGTGTCCGCGGACACTGAAATGAAAAAAAATTATCATTTCCACAGACACTGAAATAAAAATTGCAACAAGAAAGCAATGCAGGGGGAGTGTGACAGGTTCTGTGACAAACTGCCTGCATTGCTAAAGTGCTGTACAACACTTTTGTGACGTGCTAAAGTAGGAAATGTGTGCAAATGCACACATAATGGGGGTAAATCCCCCAAAATTGAAAAAGCACAAACACAGCCCCACAAACATAGAAAGTTGATAGAGAACAGGTCATGCATTACCATGAATTACCACAATACTGTGTGGGCAACTACATAGCTTTATGGCCTCAGCAATCCTTGACAGGACAACATCAACCCCCTCAAGTTAGGCTGAATGCCTGTGTTGGATAGCAGCAATACACAACTGCCATCATAGGTGGAAATAATTGCAAGATGGGCCAGGAAGGAACATGTGCCCCACTGGAAGCCACGTCACCTTGTTCTGCACAAGCAAACAAGGTCACAGATGATGTACCCTAAGGCTGTCTAAGAGTGCAAACTGGAGACATCCACCAAGGCTAATCACTAAGCCTTCCAGATGTGTGTCTGCAATTTCAGAGGCAGCACACATATCTGCTCTATAGTGGTGGTCAATAACACCACATACACATATGCCATGGATATAGGCAACCGGCTGCAGACAGGTGAAGTGTAAACATCATCCCCCTGTCCCCCCATAGGTACACATGTGCATGTACAGCACCTGGCCCCCTCCCCTCATGAACAGGAAGCAGGTCTGTAATGCCCTGTCAAAGGCAACACATAGAGGTTTCCATAGGCCTGATACCATTCCTGGCTGCATCTATCACATGAACACAGTGTAGTCAACCACAGCCTGAGGACCAGTGTCATTCCATCTTCACAGAGGACAGACAGAACGTTGATAGAAAACAGGGTACGCATTAATGTTCAGAATGATACAAGTCCGAAACTGAAATGTATGCCATTATGTCATGACAGCAGTCTTCAATGACATGGCCAAAAACCTCAATGCTCTCCATTTAATATAGTAATATAATATTAATAATCAATAGGCGAGAAATAAAAATATACAGCTCAAATCCACAAACCAAGATAGTGTAGTGGTCAGAGTCCCAGCTTTGTATGCAGGCATACACGGTTTGAGTAATGCAACAAGCATTCCAAACTACATGGGAAAGCAGTGTTAAAATTGATATGTTCATATTAAAATATGTGGTAAGTTATTTTGTCACTCAGGGTAGTGTAGTTGGTGTAAAATGGATGTGTGAGTGCATATAACATGTGAGGACACCCATGTATACACGTGCCCCCTACAGTATAGTTACACCCCTTGCTACTGTAATGAAAGCACATACAACCATGTCATGTAATGGAAATCATATACACTTACTAAATGAAGTCATTAGTGTGGTATATTATGAGAATGAACTGTGAGCAATGGTTAGCAATGCTCGGCTATGCTTAGCAGGTTTAACAACACATTTCTGTTGTCCTCACCCCTCCCTCTGGGCATTGAGTGTCCAAATTTACCTCCAAATTCTGGACAAATGCACAGCTGTTGCTGTATAAGAAATGGACAGCTATGGACATTCTGTACACCTGTCCTGCACATCCGTAGCTATCTGTCATATTGTTCTTCCCTCTGCGTGCTCCTTTTCCATCACTTTCCTATCACCCCTTTCTCTTTTCTTTTAAAGAATTAGTGCGAGTGTAAACGTGAGTAAGAGCAACAAAATTACTAGCTCTGACAGGTCTTGAACCCAGGTCCCTGTACACCACAGTCAGAGCAATGTACCACTACACCATTTGAGCTGCAGGGATTGTTGATGCTTTTTCCAACATATGCTCATTCAACAGTAGGGAAAATATTCAGTAGAATCAATCAGGTTTTGTATTTATACAGGTATATATGTATGGAGATGCATGTACAGGGACAAATATACACATAATATAAATAGTGATATATATATATATATATATATATATATATATATATATAGATATATATATGAGAAACCATACAGATATAGAAAAAACTTATATATAAATATATATATATATATATATATATATATATCTACATATATCTGCATATATATATATATATATATATATATATATATATATATATATATATATATATATATATTTCTGCGGTGGTGGTGCTGCGGTAGCGTTGCCGCCGCTCGGTAAGAAGCTCTCCGGTTCGACTCTCAGTTAGAGCTTCTTCTGCATGGAGACATGCGTGAATGGGTATACCTTCATTGAAGGTTGTGCGTCAGGGCTGGCAACTCGGTAGGTAAAAATCAACTGCCAATCATTAGAGGACCGGAGTTCCACTGTGGCGACCCCTAACCGGGAAAAGCCGAAGGTCACAATATATATATGCTGGAGGCTGAGCTCTCTCAACCCAGTACCGGCACAGCTGGTCAGGAGGAAAAGGTAACCACACACACCACAAATCCAGTCTCACATAGACCCATCACATCAGCAAACCAAACACATAAACACACAAAAACATACTCGGAGGATCTAAACAAAAATCTGCCTAAGCAGCAGAGACCTCCAAAGCAGACATCCAAGCAACCACCACCATGCAACAATACCCACGTAACACATAACTCACAAAGTCAGTGTGCCACACAGTCACAGCCCTTAAGGCTAAACAACACACCAAATACACTTGTAATAGGTGACTCTATTGTCAGACACACTGACGTCCCATTCATCAGACTGAATAAGGAGAAGGTCACTGTAAGCTGCCTGTCGGGTGCCAGGATCTGTCACATAACACATACACTCAGGTCACTCCAAAGCAAGTACAAATTTGACTCCGTCACTGTCCATGCTGGTGTGAATGACCTGAGATGTACCTCCCTGGATGACATGAAAAGAGACATAGAAGAGCTCTCTGATCATGTAGCCCAGGCTGGTATGACCCTGACCTTGAGTAGCATCTTGCCCTCACCAAGAATGATGCCACAGTATAAAGACAAAATGATCAATTTTAACAATTGGCTAAAGTATTGGTGTCATTCAAAGGGGATCCAGTGTCTGTCAGCCTGGGATGACATGCTCGACAAGCCACGTTGCTTCGCGAGGGACAGCTTGCACCTGTCACCCCTGGGTTTTCGAATACTGGCAAAGGCTTTTGCCTCCCCCATAGTGCCTTTTTTAGGCAAAGCTCAAAAGACAAACCCACCTCCATAGACAACACAAAGAAAAAAAAAAATAAGGGTAATGCTGCTCAACGCCAGAAGTCTAAACCTCAAGATGCACGCACTCGAGACTCTCCTTAGTATGGAGAATATCGATATCTGTGCAGTAACAGCAACCTGGTTCCAGGCTCCCGAAAGCACCCCAGCATTACCCGGTTATACTTCATACCATGCTTTTCGGCCACAAAACTGGGACTGAACCACAAAAGGAGGGGGAGTATCCATATACATCAAAGATACCCACACCTCCAGGTTAGTGGCACTGCACGAAGCATCGGAGACCATCCATGTGCAACTAACAGTGGGCAAAACTGCCTTTCAGTTTGTAGCCTGCTACAGACCACCCTCCCAAACACAGGAATCCCACTCGGCTTTCCTGAGAACACTGGAAAATATGAAGGTCTCTCCAAACACCATTATATTGGGTGACTTCAACTACCCAAACATTGATTGGGAAAACTACTCAAGCCCAAACACCCTCACCCAATGGTTCCTAGAATTTATAAACTCAAATGCTATGGAACAACTGGTCACCACTCCCACAAGAGGGGAAAACATATTGGACCTGGTTATCACTAACATGGGATCTCTATGTTCCACACCAGAGGTATACCCCTCATTGGTAAGATCAGACCATAAATTAATCCCACTGGACATCCATATTCTGTCCCCACCCCCAGCCAAGGAAACCACAGTGAAGAACTTCTCAAAAGCAAACTTCACACTTCCCAAAACCGAGGTGGAATCCTTCAAAGGCCCCGGGCCAGTGGAAACTACGCCCCAAAATGCAGAATCCTTTACAAAAGCATTCTATGGACACCTACAGGAATGCATGGAGCATGCTATCCCAAATAAAACCAAGACTCACTCCTCTAAAGGCAGGAGACCTGTCTGGTGGACCTCGCCCATAAATAAGCTATATAACAGAAGGAGGAAGCTACTACATGATAGAGCAAAATCCCCAAAAGGGAAGGTGTCTCTGATCAGTACTAGCAAGAAACTACAATCCCTCATAAAATCATCTAAGGCCAGCTTCGAAAGAAAAATTGCACAAGACACTAAGGCTAATCACAAGGCCTTCTTTAGTTATGTCAGGAACCTGGGAGGCAACTCCCAGATATGCTCTGAGTTGGTGCAAAATGACAAAAAAATACACTGAACCCACAGACATTGCCAACATCTTGGCAGAAAGGTTCAGTGCAAACTTCTCCCCCCCTTCCCCTCCAAAAGATCAAATGTCTATCCCAACAGAATGTAGCCTCCCTGTGATCACAGATGCACAGGTTAGAGCTGCCCTCTCCAAAGCAAAAAACACAGCATCAAGGGGACCAGACGGTGTCCTGGGCTGCGTCTTACATGAGCTCCAAGAAGAACTAAACCCTCACATAAAAACGCTGCTCAATCTCAGCCTTACTACAGGATATGTACCCAAGGAATGGCGTACAGCAACAGTGGTCCCACTCCACAAAGGTGGTGCCACAACGGACCCCGGAAACTATCATCCTATAAGCCTGACCAGCCTGGTCTGCAAGGCTATGGAGCGTATCATCATGGAAATCATAAACAAGGACATTGGGAACCTCCAGACACTGGATCCTACCCAATTTGGCTTTGTTAAGGGCAGATCTTGCCTCTTGAACCTGGTCAACTTCTTTGAAACTGTTACCAAAGCCATAGATGAAGGGAAGGTAGTCCACACAGCCTACCTGGACCTCGCAAACGCCTTCGACACAATACCCCACTCGGGCATCATAAATAAGCTTACCAGCTTAAATATCAACCCCTATGGCACAAGATGGGTTGCAAACTGGCTCAGGGATAGAACCCACATGGTCAGAATTGCAGGTGCCATGTCAGACTCTAAACCAGTTACAAGTGGCATCCCACAAGGCTCAGTCCTGGGACCTCTCTTGTTCGGTATATATTTCTCCGAGGTACATGCTAACACAGGTGTACTATTGCTGACAAAGTTCGCAGATGACTGCAAACTGGGTGCCATAATCGACTCTCTGGCTGAAATGAGCATCCTCCAAACGGGTCTCACAGAGATGGATAACTGGTGCCAGAGTCATGGCCTAAAGTTAAATGCCAAAAAGTGCATTGTCATGCCCTTTGGGAAAAACAAAGTGCCCACAAATTACCACATAGGTGGTAATCCATTAAGTACGGAAGAAGTAATTAGGGACTTGGGGACCCAAGTAGATAGTAATCTCTCCTTTGACAATCACGTTGCCAAAATAGTTAGAAAGACCTTCTATATAGCCCACCTTATCACGAAAGGGTTCACATCTAGATCAAGAGAGGTCATTGTGCTCCTCTACTCATCACTTATCAGGCCCATAATTGAATGCAATGCCCCATTTGGGATGTACCTTACCCGACACCTGCAGCAACTGGAAAGACCCCAAAAGTACCTCACCAAGAGGATCAAGGGACTCAAACAGATGCCCTATGCATTTCGGCTAAAGAAACTCCAGCTGTATTCAGTTGCGTACCGCCTACTCAGAGGCAATCTGTGTCTGACATATAAAGCCATGTCCAACCCAGAATTAATGGACATGCTCCACATCAAGAAATACAAATCCCTTAGAGCTACATGCTCCAGGGACTTGAACCTTAGCACAGAAATAAATAGGGCATGCTGGAGGGACAGATTCATATTCCAGAGGCTCCCCTCATGCTGGAACAAAATCCTAATCCATGTTAGGCAGAGCCCCTCACTGACCCTATTCAAGAGAAATCTTGACGAGTGGATGGGAGACCATAAGTTTACCCCTGGGATCTCTTCTATGTCCTTGCTAGACAGAGGTACAGTAAACTAACCTTAATATGGCTACCTTCTGTGACCTACTATACAGAGGCACAGTCAACTAATCTAAAAGGGTGGCGAAAGCCAAACACACTCTGGCTAGGCTTATAAGTGCCCTAGGGCAGATAGCCTAGTATCAACCTATGAACCAACCTATGAACCTATAACATGTAGTGGAGTCATACCTCAGAACCACACCTACCAACCCCTTACTGCAAGAAATCTGGCCCAAGGCTGTCTAGATGGGAGACAATGGGACAAAACTAGGGACATATTTCAAATATCACTCTTATAAATGCAGAATGTTGCCAGAGTGACAGGGTTTGTTTCAGCATACATGTTCTGAAGGATGTGAGTTCTGAAACTGAAATGTATGTCATCATTTAATGTCAGACATCCTAAGATCCTCACAGTGATTTACCAGGGATATGAAAATAATGCATCTGTGGAACAGACCAGAAATATGAGCAACAAACCTGGACATACTGCAACAATCCAGACAGTCCTGAGGTAGGCTCAGAACCCATTAGTGCAAGGAACCTGGGCATGGCCTGACAAAGTGGGGGGAGAAAGCCATGGAAATAGACACATATCTGAAATACTGGAGTAGATAAGCTGACACAGTTGCTGCAGTAACACCCTCATGTCTGACCTAACATATATTGACTGAAATAGCACAAGTCCAACATTCAATTACCTCCTAGTAGTTAGTGACTGAAATCCTCACATTAGCCCACTGATTTGGCAGAAATGCACAACACTTATGGGGGCCAGGCAACACTACATCCTACAAATATCTGGACATATCACATTAGGGAAACTACACTCAGCTGCTAAGCATTCACCAAGCACTGTCCAAACTACAGTCAGACTGACACAACACTAACCCAAATCTGCTAGGGGAATTACACATGTATTGGCAAATATAACAGGGACTACAGGGATGTCACAGGACTGAAAAACAGACACCAGTGTGAAAGTGCATACCCACAACCAATTCAACCACAGTCACAGTGACATACCAGTAAGCCAAAAGAACAGTACAGTATAAGGACTGTGTGAACAAAAACTTCTCAAAATGTTTGCCACTCACACACTACTCCCACATATACTGTCCCAATTCACAGTGTAGTATGATGCCTGACTGTGGTATGGGACATGTCTCAGTCTGCCCCTACAAACATATATACCCGATAGACCACCAAAAACAGGAGCAGCATGCCCACACAAATAGAAAAGGAGTCATATCACATACATCCATGCCCCTCCCTACACAGGCTAAATAACATTGACACAATACACTGCTACACAATCTTGAAAGTCTGTAAACAATGCAAGAAATACACAGACCTCTCAACTATACAGAGTCCCAGAGAATGTCCAGGCTTTCCCCTCATATATAAGGCCTCTTCCACATAACATGACTGGCAGTCTGATATATCACTGGGATAATGTCAGGAATGAAGGCACCAAATAATCATATACCATACCTATCAACCTCTGACTGCATGACATCTGGACAAACCCTGACATAATTGTGGGACAGAGGCCCAAGAACAGGGACATATTTGAAATATTGCTGTTATAAAATGAGAATGTTGCTATTGTAACAGGGTTAGCTGTAACATATCCTTTCTGAGAAATATGAGGTCAGAAACACAAATGGATGTTAGCATTTACTGACTCCAATCCCCAGAGTATGCTACTGATTTTCTAAAGACAAAAATGTCTGCGGAACACACCAAACATAGGAGTCCAAATTCTGGCCATTCTGCAGATAGCCCTAATAGGTGAGAGTTATGTTAAACACATAACACTGTTAGAGTTAAAATCACCCAGGAACTCTATGTCCATGCAAGCCCTGTTAGACTAGCATTAATGCAAATGTATGACAGCAATATTTACATTCTGTCCCTATGTCTGGAGCATTCTCCTCCATTCTGTTGGCCTGTCTCCACAGTTTTGGTTGTAAGAGGTATTTCCAAATACCCTATTTGATGCTGTTGCTTACACACCTCCATGAAGTCCCCCTCACTGGCAAGGAAAAGGGTCAATGCTCACATGATGTACTCAATGATAGGAGTGTGTTGCCATGCCATTGGCTATATGAATAACAACACAGTTGTCCTGCATGCAATTATCAAGTGGAGGACACCAATTGGTGCGCAGGCCATCAGCTGCTCATGAGCATTACCTAGAAAAGGCAAGCTGCTGCCTATGCAAAATAGATGTGCACCCTACATCTTTGAGAGAGAGAGTGAAAAGAAAATTAAAAACAAAGCAGGACATAACCACCTTGAATAAAACAAACAGGTATGTCAAACAAGTAAGCATGTAATGGACTGCAATAGGGGGTATGTAAGAATGCCAAATAGGAACTGTAACATATATGTCTCAACAAGACTTAGTGTGCTGATATATTGTTGATCAGAACCTATGGCCATAGCATCTGGGTCTGTCTGCAGCGACATAGATCATAGGTCAGGCCCCTGAGTCACCCCAGGAAAGGATTGCTAACATATGACTACTACTGCAGTGTGTGTTGGACAATACTGACTGTGACAATGCTAGGCCAGCTACTGGAATGTTGTACATATCCATATCTAACTTGTAAATACAACTATGATATACTTGGTTGTCTCAGAAATGTGAGAGACCTATACATGGTATTTGCATAGTAAAGCACACGTGTGTATTGAACTGCATGTGATATACTGAGCTCATACCATTAAACTCTCCAGTGTTATGCACACTGACCATATGTATGCCTCATATTTGTAGTCATTTACTCATACAGTTGTGTTATGTCTGACAATTCACTGGCAAATCTGTGAAGACTGACATTACAACATCTCCTTCTTTTTCTTCTGGCTGTTCCCATTAGGGGTCACCACAGTGGATCATCTGTTGCCATTTCTGCCTGTCTTCTGCATCCTGCTCTGTCACACCAACCACCTGCATGTCCTTTCTCACCACATCCGGGAACCTTATCTGAGGCCTTCCTCTTTTCCTCTTACCTGGCAATGTCATTCTTACCACCATTTTCCCAATATACTCAACATCCTTCTGCAGCACATGTCCAAACTGATGTAATCTTGCCTCTCTGGCTTTGTCTCAAAACCGTCCAACATGAGCTGACCCTGTCATATACACATTGCTAATCCTGTCCACCCTCGTCACAACCAGTGCAAATCCTAACATCTGTAAGTCTGCCACGTCCAACTCTGACTCCTGCCTTTTTGTCAATGACACTGTTTCCAACCCATATAACATAGCTGGTCTCACTACCCTGTTGTAGACCTTCCCTTTCACTTTTACTAGTACTCTGTCACAAATCAGTGCTGAAACTCTTCTCCACCCTCTCCATCTTACCTGTACTCTCTTCTTCACCTGTCCTCCACAGTCGTCATTACTCTGAAATGTTGATCCCAATCATTTATACTCATCCACCTTTGCCAACTCTACTCCATGCATCCTCAACATTTTACTACCCTCCCTCTCATTCACACACACATATTCTGTCTTAGTCCTGCTGACCTTCATTCCTCTCCTCTCTAGAGCATATCTCCACCTCTACAGGGTCTCCTACATCTGTACCCTACTCTCAGTACAGATCACAATGTCATCTGCAAACATTATAGTCAATTAGGACTCCTGTATGATCTTGTCTGTCAACCTGTCCATCACCATTGCAAATAAGAAAGGGCTCACAGCTGATCCCTGATGTCATCCCATCTCCACCTTAAACGCAACCGTCATTCCCGCCACAGACCTCACCTCTGTTACACCACCCTTGTACATATCCTGTGCCAGTCTTACATATGTCTCTGCCACTCATGACTTCCTCATACAATACCACAACTACCCTCTAGCCACCCTGTCATATACTTTCTCTACACCCAGAAAGACACAAAGCATCTCCTGACCTTCTCTGTATTACTCCATCAACACTGTCAGAGCAAACATCGCATATGTAGTGCTATTTCCTGGCATGACACCATACTGCTGACCACTACTAATCACCGCCCTGCTTAACTTAGCTTTCACTACTCTTTCCCATGACTTCATGCTGTGACTGATTAATGTTAGCCCTCTGTAGTTATTACAGCTCTGCACATCAACCTTATTCTTAAAATGGTACAAAAACACTTTTTCTCCACTCCAAAATGCAACCTCTCACTTTCCAAGATATCATTAAACAATCTGGGGAAAAACACTAATACAGTTTCCCCTAAACACCTCCATGCTACCACAAGTATGTCATGTGGACCAACAGGCTTTCCAGTATTCATCCTTTTCATAGCTATTCTTACTTCCTCTTTGGTAAGCCATTGCACTTCCTGATTCACCATACCCATACCCACATCATCCAACCATCTCTCTCATTCTCTTCATTCATCAGCCTCTCAAAGTACTCTGTCCATCTGCTAAACATACTCTCCTCACTTGTGAGTACATTTCTCTCATTATCCTTTATCACCCTTATCTGCTGCACATATTTCCTAGCTCATTCCCTCTGTCTAGCCAACCAGTACAAGTCCTTTCATCCCTCCTTAGTGTCCAACCTGTCATACAAGTTGTCATATGCCTCATACTTAGCCTTTGCCACCTCTCACTTTGCCATGTACCTCATCTCCTTATACTGCTGTCTACTTTCATCTCTTTGACAATCCCACTCCTTCATCCCCAACCTCTTTCTCTGTATACTGTCCTGTACTTCATCAGTCCACCACCAGGTGTCCTTGTACTTCTTCCTTCATCCACATGTCACATCAAGCACCTTTCTAGCAGTCTACCTTACTAGCTCTGCTGTACTTACCCAGATATTTTGTAAATTGTCACTGCCACCCAGTACCTATCTTAACTCTTCCCTGAACTCCACCTCACAATCACCCTTTTTCAGTTCTGACCATTTTATCCGTGGTGCTGCCCTCATACTCCCCCTCTTCTTGATCATCAATGTCATCTAACAGACCAACAGTCTCTGCTGCCTAACTACACTGTCCCCTGTCACCACTTTACATTCTCCAATCTCCTTCAAACTGGCCATCCTACATTGAATATATTCCACCTGTGTGCATCTCCCTCCACTCTTGTATGTCACCCTATGCTCCTCCCTCTTGTTATAGTATGTATTCACCACAGCCATGTCCATCCTTTTTGCAAAATCCACTACCATATTACCATCTGCATTCCTTTGCTTAACACCATACATACCCATCCCTACCTTATCCCTTCTGTTCCCTTCACCAACATGGCCATTGAAATCTGTTGCAATCACCACTCTCTCACTCTTGGGTACAGTCATCACCACGTCATCCAACTGACTTCACATTTCTCTTTCTCATCCATTGCACAAGCAACTTGCATAGCATATGCACTAACAACATTCATCATTTCACCATCCATTTCCAGATTCATAAGCATCACTCTGTCAGACACTCATGTCATCTTCCAAAATACTCTGCTGAAACTGTCTTCCCACCCCCATTTTCTGCCTTGTCTTCAGCTGATATAACTGGTTTTTATAGCTTGTGTGTTACCTAACTCAAGGTTCCCTTAATTTGACCTGCTAATAACAACCTGCATTTAAATTGGAACCTGTGTTCTGAGAGACAGCCTTACAAGACTATCTGCAAATATACAGAGCTGAGTATAGTTTTCTTTATTATAGAGTTTGTTGCTTAGATATCTGTTGTCTCACTGTTCTGAGAGTCTGATTTTCAAATATACAGAGCTGAGTATATTTTTTTGGTTTTATAGTTTATACTATTAGTAGTTGCTCAAATCTCTGCTGAAACTGTCTTCCTACCCTCCTTCCCTGTTTTTGGTTTGTAGATTTGATCTAGGACACTCCCCCAGTCCCATCTCTTTACCACATTCTACCTAATAAACCCTTTCTGCACTTGCTTTTAGTCCTTTTTAATTTAATTGCATTTTTCAAACTGTGTGTGGTCTAATATTGCTACATACTCAAGTGTGCTAGCTCGCACTGCATGTGAATTGTTTTTACTACTGTGTTTGCTACTTTTCTGTAAAAAAAAAAAACAAAAACAAAAAAAAAAACTGTAAGCCTGTTTCCTACCTTTCCTGTAACTAGTGTTCCAGATACAGATTTGTTGTATCCAGGACTGTTTGTAAGCTTCTGAGCCCCCCAAGTCTTTCTGTGTTGGAGGGAAGCCTTCTAGCTTATCAGTGGGAGTGGTAAGCATTAGGTAACCTGTCTACCACATAAGGAGTGGTTCTGGCCCAGAATTTGTAATTATTGGCCGTTTGGGCAATCTTCCATCTCTCTCAACTTTCTGATTTGAAAGCCTGCATTTGCCCTTGTTTCTGTCCTGTAACTCATCTAGTGCAGATATAGATTCTTAGTTTTAGTACTTAAATTTGCTTATTCATACTCAGCACTTGTTCAGAACTTGTAAGCACTAAATAAGCTACTAATTACTATAGCACTCAATCTTCCTCATTACCTAAAGGAAAACAGTTTTTTGTACTTACTTTTCTCACTGGCATTGAGAAAAACAGCTCTTGTACTCACTTTCCTCACTTATCTAGAGGAAAATAGTTTTTTATTCAGGCATATCCAAGGGTCAGCTCCCAGTGTTCTCCCCTGTCTATCTGATGAATCTGGGCAACTTGAGGCAATGTAGAAATTGCCTCATGTACACAGACAGCCCTCTCTTCCTACCACCCAACACTACAACCTGTGAGAGATGCACTTATCTAGCCAAACTGGAGATAAAGCTCTCACCAACCAAGACTGAACCTGACAGTCATGAGGAGAAGGTAAGCATTTACACCACACCACACTCATCAGATAGTCTCACTATGTCTACACCACCAAAATCCACACATAGAAACTCAAAAACATTCGAGGAGGCTCTCAATAATAATCTGCCTAAGCAACAGAGACCTCCAAAGCAGAAACACAAGCAACCTCCATCCCCCAACACAATCCAAATGACACATAGCCCACAGATTCAGTGTGCCACTCAAACACAGCCAATAAGGCAAAACAACATACCCAACACACTAGTCATAGGTGACTCTATAGTCAGGCACACTGATGTCCCATTCACCAGGCTAAACAAGGAGAAGGTTACTGTCAGCTGCCTGTCGGGTGCAAGGATCTGCCACATAACCCATGCACTCAGGTCACTCCACAACAAGTACAAATATGACTCTGTCATTGTCCATGTTGGTGTGAATGACCTGAGACATACCTCCCTGGACTACATGAAAAGAGACATGGAAGAGCTCTGCGATCTTGTAGACCAGGAAGGTATGACCCTAGCCCTGAGTGGCAATCTGCCATTGCCCAGAATGATACCGCAGTACAAGGACAAAATGATTGATTTCAACAATTGGCTAAGCTTCTAGTGTCATTCAAAGGGGATCCAGTATCTGTCTGCTTGGGATGACATGGTCGACAGACCACGATGCTTTGCCACAGATGGCCTGCACCTTTCGCCCCTAGGATTGTGGATACTGGCAAAGGCTCTTGCTGCCCCTATAGTGCCTTTTTTAGGCAGGGTTCAAGTAACAAATTCACCACCATAACAGGAACCGGTAAGCAAAAACTGAGGGTAATGCTATTCAATGTTAGAAGTCTAAATTTCAAAATGCACTCACTCGAGGCACTCCTTAAAATAGAGAACATCGATATCTGTGCAGTGATTGAGACCTGGTTCAAGGCTCCAGAGACCACCCCTGCACTACCAGGCTATAACTCATACCATACTTTTCGCCCATCTAACCTGGACCGAAACACCAAAGGTGGGGGGGTGTCCATATTCATTAAGGATATCCACACCTCCAGGCTAGTTGCTCAGCATAATGCATCTGAGGTTATCCAAGTGCAACTAACTCTTGGCAAAACTGCAATCCAAATTGTAGCTTGCTACAGATCCCCCACCATGCCCCAGGATTCCCACTCCTCTTTTTTTGATGTAATGGAAAATATTAGGGTTCAACCAAACATGCTAATAATGGGCAACTTCAACTACCCCACCATTAACTGGGAAAACTACACATGTACTAACTCCTTAGTGCAACGCTTTCTGGAATTCATAAACTCCAATGCCCTAGATCAACTTATCCACACCCCCACCAGGGGCAACAATATCCTAGACCTAGTCATTACCAACATGAGTGACCGGTGTTCCACACCTGAAGTCAACTCCTCATTGGTCCGATCCGACCATAAGCTAATCACCCTCGATATCCACATCCCACCCCCACCCCCCATTAAGGAAACCACAGTAAAAATTTTTCCAAAGCCAACTTCATGACACCCATGCAGATGGACAATACAGTTACAACTGCTGAATCCTACACAAATGCACTCTATAAGCACCTACATGAGTGCATGGATTATGCTATCCCAAACAGAACCAAGACGCTATCCTTCAAAAAAAGGAAGTCAATCTGGTGGTCCCCTGCCATAAACAAACTGTACAACAGAAGGAAGAAACTGTTGCAAAAGAGAGTAAAATCCCATGAGTGGAGGAGCTCCCTGGTCAGCCTCAGTAAGAAGCTGAGATCCCTTATAAGATCCTCCAAAGCTATCTACGAAAATAAAATTGCCATTAATTCCAAGGACAACCACAAAGCATTCTATAGCTATGTCAAGAATCTCAATGGCAACACCCAGATCTGCTCTGAGTTGCAGCACAAAGGCATGAAAATTACAGAACCAACTGATATTGACAACATCCTGGCAGATAGGTTCAGTGCTAACTTTACCCCCCCTCTCTCCCCCTAAAGGGCCCATATCTATACAGGAAGAATGCAGAGTCCCTGTAATCACAACTACGCAGGTGAAAGCTACACTCTCTAAAGCCAAAAACACAGCATCCATGGGACCGGACAACATCTCAGGCTGCGTTTTACACGAACTTCAGAATGAACTGGCTCCCCACTTAAGCACCATGTTCAATAATAGCCTCGCATCAGGCTTTGTGCCCACTGAATGGTGCACAGCAACAGTTATCCCACTCCACAAAGGGGGAGCCACCACTGATCCTGGGAACTATAGACCTATTAGCCTGACGAGCCTGGTCTGCAAAGCCATGGAACGTATCATCATGGAACTCATAAACAAAGACATTGGTAACCCCCAAACTCTGGATCCCACCCAGTTCGGGTTTGTGAAAGGCAGATCATGCCTCCTGAACCTGATTGACTTCTTTGAGGTGGTCACCAAAGCTGTAGATGAGGGTAAAGTGGTTCACACAGCCTATCTTGACCTCGTCAAGGCTTTCGACACCATCCCCCACTCTGGAATTATAGCTAAACTCAATAAACTAGGCATAAATCCCTACATCACAAGATGGGTTGCCAACTGGCTCACTGACAGAACCCACACTGTAAAAGTTGCAGACTCCAAATCTGACCTCAAACCAGTGACAAGTGGAGTACCACAGGGTTCCGTCCTGGGACCGCTCCTGTTTGGTATCTACTTCTCTCAAGTACAGGCTAACACAGAAGGCCTCTAGCTAATGATGTTCGCAGATGACTGCAAACTAGGAGCCATAGTCAAGTCCCCAAATGATGTGAACATCCTACAGGAGGGCCTCTCTGAGACAGATGCCTGGTGTCAGAGCCATGGCCTCAAGCTCAATGCCAAAAAGTGCAGTGTCATCCCCTTTGCTAAAACTCTGTACCCATGAACTACCACATAGGCAGCAATCTACTTAACACTGAATGCGTGATAAGAGACCTTGGGACCCAGGTGGACAGTAGTCTATCCTTTGATAGTCACATCACCACAGTAGTCAGGAAGTCCTTCTACGTGGCACATCTCATCATAAAAGGGTTCTCGTCCAGGAAAAAAGAGGTCATCGTTACCCTCTACTCATCACTCATTAGACCCATTATAGAGTACAACGCCTCTTTTGGAATGTACCTCACAAGACATCTGCAGCAGCTGGAAAGGCCATAGAAGTACCTCACAAAGAGGATTACTGGACTCAAACAAATGCCCTACAGTGACCGCCTCAAAAAACTCCAGCTTTACTCCGTAGCATATCGCCTACTCAGA
The DNA here is from genome assembly GCF_019279795.1 of Protopterus annectens. Lineage (NCBI taxonomy): Eukaryota > Metazoa > Chordata > Ceratodontiformes > Protopteridae > Protopterus > Protopterus annectens. The sequence goes on along the minus strand of NC_056731.1, from coordinate 877,128,502 downwards.
GGTGATCTCTGCCTAACATATAAAGCTATGTCAAACCCAGAGCTGTTGGACATGCTACACCTAAAGAAATCCCAATCCCTCTGAGCTACACACTCTAGGGACCTAAACCTTGTCACCACAATAAACAGGACATGCTGGAGGGATAGATTCCTATCCCAGAGACTTCCCATACTCTGGAACAGGCTACCCATCTATGTCAAGCAAAGTTCTTCATTAGCACTCTTCAAGAAAAATCTTGATGAGTGGATGGGAAATAGGAAATATACCCCGGGGATCACTTCTGTGTCTCTGCTCATCAGTGGCACAGGAAAATAACTTTCTTGGGTGGGGTAAGCCAGGGAACCTTGTTGGCTAGGCTTGCATAGGCCCTTGGGCCGATAGTCTAGTACCTACCTATGAATCTAATACTCTTGGCATGCTGTTCCATCAGGATAACCCTTACCCCCTTTCCACTCCCATCCACACCCTGAAAGCACAATTGTGACCTGCCTCTGATACACCTAGCTGTACTCCCCTTCCATCTGGTCTCTTGCACACACAATATATCCACATTCCTCTGGCCATCATATCAGCTAGCGTTGTCCCTATACCAGTCATACTGCCAACATTAAAAGTTTTTAACCTCATTACCACATTCCTAGCCTTTCTCTTCTCTTCCTGACATATGAGTGTTGGACATCTTTCAGGGTATGTCTGTCCATACAAATGCTATTGAATGACTCAAGTGTGTTACAGCAATATTAAGACAGTGTCACTAATTTTGTCCCATTGCCCCCATGTATGTGTGGCATCCTACAGATGTCCTGCTCTAACGGGTTGAGAGGGATGACTGGGCAGCAACAGTGTGAATACAGTGTGCCATAATGACATAGAACAGAAATGTATAGCAGGTATTACCTGTGCACATGTCAGTATGAGTAGGTGTATCTGGCGGCCTCATAACAACAGACATGGGATGCAAAATGTCAGTTAAATGAGCTGTACATGTTGTACACGTGTATAATCTTAGTTACTGTGCATCCAACAGAGTGACATTTCTACAGCTACTGGTTGTTGCATTGCTCTGACACAGCCATGGGTACTACAATAAGCATGATTATCTGTTTGAAATTGGAGAGGTGCCCAACTGTGTTATGACTGCGTGTCCATGCCTACTACAAGCAGCTATATGAACACCAACATAGCTGTATGGACTCAGCAATACTTTACTTGTAAAACCTGCCTCCACCAAAGTAGAGTAATCCCCTTTGCTGGACATCAGCAATACACAAACCACAGACTTGGCCCCTATATTGGCTGTACAGGGCAAATTAGGAGTTGGCACCAACTTGGCATTGTCATCCTTTGTCTGATCAAGCATATAAGGTCACAGGTGGAGTACTGTAAGGCTAACTATGAGTACAAATTGGACACATCCACCAAGGCCAGTCACAAGGGTATCTTCACATATGTCTGCAATCTCAGAGGCAACAAACCAACTCACCCTGTAATGGTGGTCAATCAGACCGCATACACACACAACATAGCTATAGCCAACTTGCTGTAGATAGGCTTAGGGCAAACATCACCCCCTGGCTCAGCATCACTATAGGTGGATATGCACAACACCCACACCCCTCTCCTCATCAACAGTGAGCAAGTACATATTGCCTACTGAAAGGCAACAAATGTAAGTATCCATGGGACTTGATAACATCCCTGCCTGCATCCTACATGACCTCAGGCATGTGCTCCCAGCTCCATTACACACTGTAGTCACACCAAGCCTTGTCACCATCCACACCCCATCCACATGGAAGATGGCCAATGTCATCCCTCTACACAGACATGAATGAGGAGTAGAGGATTATGAAATTAAATAGCCCTCATCGGGGGGAATATGACACATCAAGACCAGCAGTGCAAGGCAAGCAGATACAGTGCTGATAGATTACAGGGGTATGTTGTGGTTGTGAGTGGTGGCTACTGGTATTCAATGTAGTTGTACATATTGTTGCCAAATGTATGAGGTCCTGTAATGTGTTTCCCTCTTTAAGTCTTTCAGGTGCAATGTCGCATCAGCAAAGATCTACTTTCTCAGCGGCTGAGACAAACATAATCATAGAAGCCATACTACAGAACCATGCCATAATGTTTGGCCAGAGCCAGTGTCATCTGCAGAAGAGGACCAGCCTGTGGGATGACCTTGTCCACAGGTTTAAATGATGTTGGCCTGCATGCATGTAGACAGGAGCAGGTCTGGCATCGTGCAAATGACCTCATACACCATGCCCGGCAAAGGGCTGCTGCAGTGGCCAGGAACTGCAAAGCCACAGGTGGGGGCCCAGCCATACAGCCCCCACTGACACCCACCAAGGAGCTCCTCAGCAACCTTGGGGCACCCATCCCTGTACAACATCAGGGTACAGACCCCCACATGCTGGAGGTGAGTGGCACCCAGACAATGGATGAAGAGTGTGCAGGTAAGGCCCCAGTGGAGATTACTAGACTAGTGTTGCAGACATACTTTTTTGTAGAGTATCTATGTGTCAGGTCAGATTGCAGTTGTGTATGGGGTTTTCTAATGTACAGAAGTACACATATATGGTGAAGGACAGCAAATTGTGTAGTATTGGGGTTTGTACTGTAAATGTGCAAACATGCTCCATCCATCCTGTACCAATGCCACATGTGAGTCTGCTAACAATACTTCTCTCCCACAACTACCTAACTTCATCCAGTTTGCATGTGGGATGGCAGCCTGAAGCTGGTGTGTATGGAATTGTTCTGTTGTGGTTTGCCAATACCCCAGGCATGTGAATGTTATGCAATGTACCATGCACAAAACTGTCACTCATAGCTATATTGCTTTATGTGCATGTTCACTTGTGGTGGTGTTAACTGCATTGCATCACAGTGGTCACCACAGGGGCCTATCTGAAGAGAATGTAACATCCCTGTAGCATATCTCACAACTTGTCAATGCAAGACTTCTGGACAGAGACCAACAAAATGGGGGGACCAACGGCCACAGATGATGGACATTTGGCAGGTGGTAGCATTGAACAGGCTAGTGTGGTGACTATGGCAGGTGTGAGTGTAAACACTGGCCATAGCCAGAGTGCAGGCGAGGTCCCACACAGGAGGATGGACAGAGGTGCTCACAGGAGGCCCACTACTCATCAATCTGCTGTCACAAGTGCCACAGCAGGAGTCACCAGATGCATGTTTCGGGCTGTGATGGATGCACAGGCATGTAGTGAATGCCACACCACATAAATACTCAGGGTGGCGGATGCAACTCTTCCTGATTTACAGGGTGACATACATGACCTTGTTGAGATCACGCATCAAAATACTGAGGTCATGAATAGATGGTGGGGTGAGACCTTGGCAATCCTTGACCATGGCATGTCTGTGCTACAGTGTGTGGTGGGAGATGGACTTCGGCCATGTGGACATAGGTCAGCACCAACAACAGCTGAGAGTCTATGGGGCCATGCACCTTTACACTCCTGTTGTGGCAGTGACACCAGCACTGCTAAAGGGGAGTTGCTGTCCACATCACACCAGAGCAGGCCATGGGCACGTGGTCCTATCCAGTCCCATCAGGGGCACGGATCCAGCAGACAGCAGTCACCATCAGGAATCAGTGCTGCATTTGGCCTTGGGCCTATTGGTGCCACTGATACTACAGGCAGGACCAGTTCCCATGTCCATGGCCAGAGATGGTGAACTGCACTCCCTACCAAGGACGGTCCACAGCTGTCCAATGTACCCCTGTGTAGGGCAGCCTCATGGCATGACTGTGTGCATACATACACACACACATCTGTATCACAAGCAGGTCACCTCCAGACACACACAACACCTCTGCATAGCCCATCTATTGGATAGCCCTCCGAACACACACGCATGATGTCAATTGTATGGCCCATTCTAGGCCTCTGGCAAACCAACACCACACCCTGTGCATATGATGATACATGTGCCACCTCCCTGTCATCCATACCATCGATACAGGCACATGCTAATATGGGTCTGATGCACAGGGTCAATATAGTACAGTGTAGCTATGTAATACTATGTAAGGTGCTGTCTGCTTGCATTTGTTATGGGTACACATACAGGTGAATGTACCTTATTAGCCAGGATGCAGTATTGCTGTTAGCATCACTGACTGAATGTAGTCTGACATGCTGTATTCTGTTTGTGTTCCAAGTGTCTGTGTGTCTGCAGGCTGTGACCCTGCAGACATTCCCAAGAAGGAGTATGGCAGAGTGAAAATACACCAACCATGTAATAGGTAAGGTACAGCTTTATATGTACATGTACCAGGTGTGTATGCATGTAACAGTGTGTGTGAGGGACACTGTTGTCAGACAGTGCAACCTTGCATACATACCCCTTGTCACAGACAGGTAGCCTTCAGACATGTCAGCTCAGTACTGTGTAGTACCACAGGCTCATAAGTACAGAACAGGTTACTGCAGTACTGTCAGCAGGTCCCTCACAAGAGTAGCCATTACATTAACTGCAATAGATTCACCTGTCAACACCTGTTGGCTCTGCCATTTCTTTCCCATACACTCAACCCTGATGCAGTTGATGAGGGCATGCATGATAGTGTCTATGACAGGTTTGTGGTATGTATTCCTGAGTTCTCCAGGTGGAACAGGGAGACAAAATGATATATCCTATGCATGCACACATTAAGGACTGACACAGGGGATGTGCACACAGTAACATAAACACAGTTGGTAATAGACAGATTAGAAAACCTACATTCCCACCTTAATGTACTGGACTACTACATACACATGACATGCTCCTCATAGATCATATGTATGGGACATAACACACTACCTCTTACAACACGTAATGTTCTGAATGCCTTCATGGATGGTGAGATAACCCACAAGAAATAGAATGTGGAGTCATATATTGTTCCTACAAGCCTGGACAAGTGATAGTGTAACAGACATTGTATCAGCATGATGTTTCAGTCAGGTGTGATGCCTGATGCTGGCATATGTGTCACTACATTCATTGTGGCTGATTTGGCAACAATATCACATACATGGACATTGTTAAGGGACACAGACCACATATAGGTTGCAAACATCTGGATATTCCATAAACATCTGTACAGAGGACTGGTATTGCGTGCACAATGGTTTAACATGCTGCATGTGAGGCAGATGACGTTACCACGCTATATAAAGTAATGCCATTGGGTGGTGGTTAACAGGCATGGATGGTACACAAATCAAAATGGTATCAGCCAAACAGGATATGATCTTCACTCAAAGACACGCACACACACACACACACACACACACACACACACACACACACACACACACACACACACACACACACACACACACAGAGTCAGTATTGAGATTAGAACCCCTACATATCTAGTTATTTTTATTATAGTGTTACACAGTTATCAGGTGCACCATGGAGCTTACATGATTTCATCTAGTCCCAAGGTACTTCTAAGATGAAATACATCAGCAGGTCTAGTATAGTAGAGTGATGGGAAGTTTACAGGGTGGTACAAAACTCAAAATGGTATAACACACACAGTATATGATTCTCACACAAACACTTGACAGTAGTGAGATTAGATCCCCTCCCTATCTAGTTATTTCTACTATAGTGTTATGCAGTTATCAGATGTGCCATGGAGCTTACATGATTTCACCTACTCCCAAGGTACTTCTAAGGTGAATGACATCAGCAGGCCTAGTAAAATGGGTGATGGGAAGTTTACAGGGCGGTGCCCAACTCAGAATGGTATAACCCATACAGTATATGATTCTCACACAAACAGTTGACAGTAATGAGATTATAACCCCTACCAATCTAGTTATTTCTACTACAGTGTTAAGCAGTTAGCAGATGATCCACAGAGCTTACATGATTTCACCTAAACCCAAGGTACTTCTAAGGTGAATGACATAAGCAAGCCTAGTAAAGTAGGGTGATGGGAAGTTTACAGGGTGGTACATGACTCAAAATGGTATAACACACTCAGTATGATTCCCACACAAACACACACTAGCCAGTATTGAGATTAGAATTCCTGCCTATCTAGTTATTTGTACTATAGTATTACACAGTTATTGCACTCGCTACAGAGCTTACCGGGCTGACATTTGGCCAAAGTTGCTCTTAACTGCACAGCTGAGGTAAACTATTACAGGTGCATGAAAGTATGCCTTCAGTTTTTCCCTTAGATCTTGCTAGTACTTTCTCTCCTGCACTTCAAATAGCCTAATAGCTTTGCACTTCAACAGTTTTTTTTATCAGTTATTCTAGCACACCCGAGAGCCATCAGCAGTAGTCATTCCTCATGGAATTAGCTCCAATACTTAGTAGTTATGATCACCCTCCTGGCATGATTAAAGTGCAGTTCTCTGTGCTTTTGCACATTAACGTAGTGCACTTGGGCATTCTGAGGCACCATTGCAACTGCCTCATGTACACAGACAACCCTCTCCTCTAAACTCCCAACACTCAGACTTGTGAGAGATACCCCTATATCACCAAATTGGAAGATGTGCACTCTCCAGTGAAGACTGGACTAGCTGGCCAATAAGAGAAGTGTCAACACCTGCAACACACCACATGGAAAACATACCCCTCCAGAACACCTACTATCACAGCTCTGACATACAAACAATAACCACACACCCACTTTCACAAAGGCACTCAATAGAGATTTACCCAAACAGTGGAGACCACCAAGACAGACACCCACTCAACCACCACAACACAGCACAAACCACAGGACATATATCTCACCTACACAGTGTGCCCCTCAACCCAAGCCCCAAAGGCTAATCACCTTGCCTGATACAGTCATCATAGGTAAATCAATAATGAGGCACACAGATGTCCCACTCACTAGTTTGAACATGGAGGAGGTAACAGTCAGCTGTCTATCCGGTGCCAGAATCCAACACATAATACACCCAGTCAGATCACTCCACAACAACTACAAGTATCATTCTGTCATTCCCATGTGTGTGTGAATGACCTGAGATGCACCTCCATGGACTATATGAAAAGAGACATGGTGGAGCTCTCAGATTATGCGGGCCAGGCAGGTATGATGATAGCCCTGAGCAGTATACTACTGTCACGCAGAATGATACTGCAGTACAGAAAACAAATGATTGACTTCAATAATTGGCTTAAGTGTCTGGTGTCACTCTCATGGGATTCAGTATCTGTCTGCTTGGGATGACATGACTGACCGACTGTGATTGCTTGCCAGAGATGGCCTGCATCTGTCACCCCTGGGTTTCCAGGTGCTGGCTAAGTGTCTTGCCACCCTTATAGTGCCTTTTTAGGTGGTGTTCCAAATCAAATTACCACCGTAACAACTATACATATATGCAATCTGAGGGTCATACTGCTCAACACTAGACATCTACATCTCGAGATGCAGCCACCCAAAGCACTCCTCAAAATGGAGAACATTGACATTTGTGCTGTAACGGAGACCTGTTTTACAGCAGCAGACAGCATCCCTGCACTACCAGCCTATAACTCATTCCACACCTGTCAGCCCCAAAACGTGTACCACAGCTACAAAGGCGGTGGTGTCTCCATATTAATAACGGATATGCATACATCCAGAGTAGTATCCCAGCATAATGCATCTGAGATACTTCAAGTACAACTGACATTGGTAATAGTGGAATCCAGGCCATAGCCTGCTATAGGTCCACATCCATGTCCCTAGACTCTCAATCCACATTCCTCAACACCCTGGAATCTATCAAGGTCCAACCCAACACTCTCATACTAGGTGAGTTCAACTACCCCTCCATCAACTGGGTAAGATACTCAAGCACCAATACACTGGCCCAACGCTTCCTGGAATTCATCAGTTCCAATGCCCTGAACCAGCTCATTCTGACACCCAGTAGAGAAAGCAACATCCTTGACCTGTGCTGATTACTAACATATGGCACCATTGCTTGACGACAGTAGTCAATCGCTACCTGGTCAGATCCAACATAGAGTAATAACCATGGAAATCCACATCTCACCCACACCCCTTGGAAAGGTAACCACCTTGAAAAACATCTCCAAAGCTGACTTTGGACTCATAAGAACAGAGGTGGCTAACTTCACAGCACCTATGCCAATGGAAAATACCTGCATGACTGCTGAATCATACACAAATGCACTGTACAAACATGTACATCAGTGCATGGAACTAGCTATACCCAACAGAACAATGACACTCTCCTCCAAACACTAGAGGCCAATCTGGTGGTCCCCTGCCATTAATAACCTATACAACAGAAGTAAGCAACTGTTGCAGAAAAAGGTGGAGTCCCAAGAGTGGTCAACTCCCTTATTAGCCTCAACAACAAGTTGAGATCCCTCATGAAATCACCTAAAGCTGCCTACAATGGCAGAATTGCAGCAGACACTGACAACAATCACAAATCCATTTATAGTGATATCAAGAACCTCCATGCCAATACAAAGAAGTGCTCTGAGTTACTGCACAATGCTACCTCCTATACTGAACCAACAGATATTGCCAACATTCTTGCCAATACATTCAGTGCCAGCTTTACCACTCTCTCCCCCCTAGGGGAACAATCAGAATGCCAGAAGAATGCCAGGCACCCAGGATTACTGCCACCCAGGTTACACCTGCATTTTTCATGGGCAAGAATACAGCTTCCATGGAACCCCAAATTATCCTTGGCTGTGTTCTACATGAACTACAAAGATACCTGACACCACATCTGTGTGCCCTGTTCAGTCACAGCCTCACTTCAGGCTTTGTCCCTCCCAAATGGTGCACTGCTACAGTCATACCTCTCCATAAAGGTGTGGCAACTATAGACCCTGGGAATTATCAGTCCAGCAGACTAACAAGTGTGATATGTACAGCTATGGAGTGCATCATCAGGGACCTGATCGACAAACATATAGGTAATCTCCTAACTCTGGACCCCACATAGTTTGGCTTTGTAAAAGGCAGATCATGCCTGCTCAACCTAGTTGACTTATTTGAGTCAGTCACCAGGGCTGTGTATGACAGTAAGGCACTGTATACAGCCTACATCAATCTGGCCAAGGCTTTTGATACCATTCCTCAGTCAGGAATTATTGATGAACCCACCAAACTAGGCATCAACCTCTGTAACACTAGGGGGGGTTGCAAATTGGCTCACAGATAGAGCACACAGTGTGAAATCAGCGAGCTCCAAGTCACACTGCCATCCAGTCATGAGTGGAGTCCCCAGGGATCAGTCCTGCATACTCTCCTGTTCAGCATGTACTTGTCAGGAGTCTAGGCCAACACAAAGGAACTCTGGTTGACCATGTTCACAGACAACTGCAAGCTGGGAGCCATCATTAACTCCACAAGAGATGTAGACATCCTACAGAAAGGCCTCACTGAGACCACTGACTGGTGTGGAAACCATGGACTGAAACACCACAAAATGCATCATCATCCCCTTTGGTAACATCTCAGTTCTCACTAAGTACCACACTGATGGGATCCCACTGAAAACTGTAGGCATTATAAGAGATCTGGGGACACAGGTTGACAGCAACCTCTCCTTTAACCACCAAATTTCCACTGTGGCCAGGAAATCCTTTTGTGTGGCACATCTCATTACCAAAGGTTTTGCATTCAGGAAGAAGGAGGTCATCTTCTCTGTGTACTCTTCCCTCATTACACCAGTTATCAAGTATAATGGCCCATTTGGCATGCACCTCAGTAGACACCTGCAACAGCTGGAGAAGTCACAGAAGTACCTCACAATGAGGATCCTAGGCATTAAACACATGTCATACACAGGCAAAATCAAAAGACTCCAGCTATTCTCTGTCTCATATCACCTACTTAGAAGTGATCTCTGCTTGACTTGCAAAGCCATGTCTGACCCAGCTCTTTTACAAATTCTACATCTAAAGACATCCCAATTTCTCTACACCACAAACTGAAAGGGACATTGACCTCATTACCACAATCAACACAACATGCTGGAGGGACAGGTTCCTCACCCAGAGACTGCACATGCCCTGGATTAGACTTCTCATACATGTCAAGCAAAGCATCTAGAGAACACTGTTCCAGAGAGATATTGATGAGTGGATGGGTAATAGAAAGTTCACTCCAGGGATCACTCCAGTGGCTCTACTCAATGGGGTCACTGGGAACTAATGTCGGGTGGCAGAATGGCAGGGCACTTCTATGGGTTAGGCTTGTAATGGCTCCAGGGCCATTGGCCTAGTACACACCTATAAGGGTAGTAACATCGGCATGACTGATAACGTAGGCCAGTGAGTGGGAAACTTATCAAAATACTTCTTCCTATAAACATACACAGTTACACACATACAATTATACACACACAGACACACACACACTTATACACCCACACACACATTTGCCAGGTCTGAGAGTAGAATCCTTGCCTATCTAGTTATTTGTACTATTAGTGTTATGCAGTTATCACACACGCTACAAAGCTTACTGAACTGACAACAGGTCAAAGGTGCTGATAAGGGGAATGAGATCAGCAGGACTGATAAAGTATGCCCGTGGGTGGGAAACTTATCAAAAGACTTCTTCCTACAAACATGCACACTTTCACACACACTTAGACACCCACACACACATTAACCAGATCTGAGAGTAGAACCCCTATCTATCCAGTTATTTATACTACAGTGTTACACAGTTATCACATGCACTACAGAGCTTACTGTGCTTACAATTGGCCAAAAGTACTGATAAGGGGAATGACATCAGCATGACTGATAAAATAGGGTAGTGGGTAGGAAACATATCAAAATACTTCTCCCTATGAACATACACACTTTCACGCACACACTTAGACACCCACACACATATTTGCCAGATCTGAGAGTAGAACCCCTACCTAACTACTTATTTGTACTATACTGTTACACAGTTATCACACATGCTACAGAACTTACTCGGTTGATAACTGGCCAAAGGTGCTAATAAGGGGAATGACATCAGCTGGAGTGATAAAGTACGGCAGTGGGTGGGAGATTTATCAAAATACTTCTTCTTACAAATACACACACACTCATTTGCCAGATCTGAGATTAGAAGCCCTGTCTAGCTAGTGATTTGTACTATTGTGTTATGCAGTTATCACACGTGCTATGGAGCTTACTGGGCTAACAACTGGCCAAAGGTGCCAATAACGGGAATGACATCAGCAGGACTGATAAAGTGGGGCACTGGGAAGTGTAGTGGGTGGGAATGACCTAAAACTGTTTCACCTACAAACACACACACCCTCACACTCACATACACAACTGTCACACACACACACACACACTTGCCAGTATTGAGATTAGAACCCCTACCTGTCTAGTTATTACTATTATAGTGTTACACAGTTTCCAAGGCTTCAGGGTAAATGTCCAGGTGTTCTAAGGTGTGGCGGTCTTTGAATAGGCTTTGGGGATGGGGAAAGTTCAAAATTTTTCCTATTTTAAAAAAACACCCAAAAAAAACCCCCCAAACACCAAAAACCCCCCCAAAAAAAAAAACACCCCAGGGATGGATATAAACCAAATCATATTTCCAAAGGGGTCATTTTTTTGGGAAACCTGTTTAAAGGATGCCATGTACCAAATATGATCCTTTGGGAAAGTTTTGTCGGTTGTGTCCTTCTTTATCACGTTTTTCCCCAATTTTTTGGTTTCTTAAATTTTAAAACTGTTGCCCCAAGTTTACCAACCCAAAATTCAGATTAAACACAAATCCAAGATTTGTGAGGGTAATTTGCCTTTTGGGGTTTTGCACAGGGGTTTAGTGCCAAAATAAAACCAAAACGTAATTCCCTGGGTTCCAAAATGCCCGGTTTTCTTTGGGGCATCCCATGATTCTATTTGGTGGGCTCCTTCCGGAAAGGTTTTCAGTCCAGGGTTTTGGCAATCCTCTAGTAACGGTTTTTTGGGTACTTTTTTTTAGGGTTTTAAAATTTTCGCAATTATTTTGCATACTTTCAGACATCCTCAGCTCACTTTTCCCCCGAGGAAACATTTTGACAAACCAAAATTAGGGCCCTTTTTTCCCCCAACCTTTGTTAGGGGGTTTAAGATGGTAAAGAAAAAGTGTTAAAAGTTCAGCAACCATATTTTGGGGGGGGTTTTTTTTGGGGGTTTTAATGAATGCAACCGGGCCTTCCTGTACATTTTTAGGTTTTCCATGTTTGGGTAATTTCTCCTTTCTTGAAACTTTTTTTAAATTGACATTTTGAATTATTTCAAAAAAAAGACATTCATTTTCCCTAATTAGCAACCTTACTGAACCCCCACCCCCCAAAATTTCTCTTTAAAACAATTTGCAACCTCCCTTTTGACCCCCCTTTTTTCCCTTGATACCCTTTTTCCCTTGGGGGAAAAAATTCAAGCATTCCTCAGGGAGTTTATTTTAAAAACATGAAAGGAATTAGTGAACTGGCAACACACCAAACACTTTATTACCAACACATTTAAGATTCACTAATGAGCATAAATACCCCCCATTAATGGGAAAAAAAAGTACCAAAAGCCCAAAATTTCCGAATTATTAATTAAGGGATCCTATTTTTACCCCCTGAGGTAGCAAATTTTGGGGGATTATCTAGATGTTTTACCCTAGCAAATCCCCCTTTGGGTTTGACCCCAAAAAAAAAAACACATCCCCCAAAAACCCCAAAAAAACCCCAAAGGTTTTTTTGGCTGGGGGAACACCCACCCTCAAAGGAGTGTTCAGAAAATCTCAAATAACTTATAACAAAAATTATGGACCCCCATACCCCAAAAAAATAAGTAGCATTTAAAAGGCCAAAAAACTAAAACCAAGTCAAAATTATTAAAAAAAAAGGAAAATTTGTTTCCCTTTTGGGGACCCCCCCCGAAGATTTTTAAGATTGTGACCTCAGATTTGGGGGAAAGGGAAAAAAATGAGAAAACCCAGCGATCTTTCAAAGTGGCTGGGGTAAAAAAATGATGAATTTTGGTTTTGGGGGCACCTGGTAACTTCCTGGGTGACCAAAGAGGGGGTTCCTCAAAAATCTAAACTAACTGGTTCAAAGTGGGCCAAAGTTCCCCTATAGTTTTCTAGGGGTCATCATTCACCGTAAACCAAACATAATCACCCTAGTCACTCCCAACAAATAAAAACATTTTTCATTCAGGTTTTAAACCAACCCTCCATGGAAATGAAAAAGGTGGTGGAGCCCCGTTTTCCCCGGCAGGATTGATACCCTAATATCACTGTCACCAAATGAAACCCGTACAAAAACTGTTTCTTCAATAATTGGCTTTAATTCGGTGTATCCAGGGGGTTAGATCTGTTCTTAGACAACTGACCCGGGTTGCCAGGAAAGGGCCCGCATTGTCACCCTGGGGCCAGGTCTCAATTCTTCCACCCTTTAATCCTTTTAGGGGTTTTCCCAAACAAATTACCCTAAAAAACTTAAACAACGGGGAAAAAACCAAACCCCAATGCCCCCCAAAAAAAAAACCTCAAAAAGGGAACGCATTTTCTGAAAAACCGTTTTTTTGCACAACCCCTGATACCACCTATCCATTCCACACCGTCAAAAAAACCCACCAAAACGGTTTCCCCTTTAAAAAACATTCAAAACCGGAGTACCCCCTAACATCTAATACTTGGAAAATCATTGGGGAAAGTGGAATCCCCAACCTGCAAGGAATCCTGCCCCCGACTCTAATCCACATTTCCCCAAAACCCCGGAATCATCAAGGCCCAAACCCCAAAAAACATGACAAATCCCTCCAAACTAAGTCCGCAAATAACCCGGCCCCAACCCGGAACACGTTCCAAGTTGAACCAGTTTTACCCCAAAAAACAACATTTTACCTGGTTTTTACAAAATATGGCAATTGCGCAACATGCAATCCACCTTGATAACAAGAAACCCATGGAAAACCCCAAACTCAACTTGGTAAACCCCTTAAAAAATTCCCCAAAATATTTACTCTAAAAAAAGGGGGGCAACTTACACCCCCCCCAAGGAAAATCCGATGCGAAATCCAAAACACTTAAAAATGCACAGGTAACTGCTTCCCCCGAAAATACACTTCCTAAAAACCCAAAATCTGGTGGTCCCCCCCATTAATAAGTACAAAAAAGTGCCCCGGGAAAAATTCCCGGGGGCCCCAAAATCAAAAACCCAAATTAAACCCCCATAAATCACCCAAACTGAAATCAGTTCAGCAGAAATGACAAAATAAGTCCCTTTTTAGTGATATCAAGAAACCCCCATGCCCAAAGAATCTCATTCTGCCAATGTTCCCCCTTTAAAACCCCGATATTGCCAACTTTTGCCTAATTAGTCCCGTTTTTCCCCCTTAGGGGAACAATCAAAGCCAAAAATCCGGCCCAGGTTATCCACCCAGGTTCAGATTTTTATGGGCAAAAAACTTCCCTAACCCCAAAATTGGGGTTCAATCTCAAAGATAGAACCACATTTTGGCCCGTTCAGTCACCCTCTCAGGTTTTTTCCCAAAGGTATCTGTACCTCCTAAAATGTAAATTTGGGAAAAATTTAGCCACAAGAAATGTGAATGTCACAAATGCAACGGGACCTATTACAAAAAAAGGAACCCTAACTCTGGACCCCACTGTTTGGCTTTTTTTAAAAACAAATGCCTCTCAACCTTTTTTATTTTCAGTCCCCTTGGGAACATAAGGATCCACCCCAAAACTGGAAAGGGTTTTTTAATTCCCCGGGAAATTTTTAGAACCCCCAAAAACACAACCCTGTCCAGGGGTTCTTTCACAATAAAAGTTAAAACGGGGAAGTCAACCCGCCTCCTCATAACCCCAATCATCCCATATCCTTTGCATGTACTTTTAGGAGCACCAACACAAAAGGAAAGGTACCTTTCAAGAAATCAAGCTACCATCATTAACCCACAAAAGATAGCATCCTCAAAACCTACTAGAACTCTGGGTGGGCCATGGCTGAAACACCACAAATCTACATCCCTTTAACATCCATTCCCAAACCCCAAATGAGGGACCCCTGAAAACTTAAAATAAAATCTGGGGAAAAGGTTCACAACCCCCCTTTCCCCAAAATTTTCCCCTGTCAGGGAAAATTTTGGACATTTTCCAAGGGTTTTGTAGGAAGAAGGATCACTTCGGTACTCTTCCCCTTTCCCAATTCAAGATAATGGCCCCTTTTGGGAGCACCTTTTGTGAAAGCTGGGAAAGAAATACCCAAAGAGGACCTGGCATTAAAAAATGATAAAGCAAAAAAAAAAACTATATTCTCTTTCCCAAAACCACTTTAAATATCCCGACCAAACCATTCACCCAGCCTTTCAAATCTAATTTAAAACCCCAATTTTAAACCCAAAATAAAGGGTTATCATTACCACAACAAAAAACATGCTGGAGGGAAGGTTCCCCAAGGATGAATCCCGGATTGATTAAAAAGTGAAAATCAAAAACTTTCCAAAAAAAAATAAATAGAAACACCCAGGGGTCCCCCAGTGGCCTATCAAAGGGGGATAACAATGGGGGGGGAAAACAGGGCATTTAGGCTTGTAATGGCTCCAGGGCCATTAGCCTAGTACACACCTATAAGGGGAGTAACATCGGCATGACTGATAACGTAGGCCAGTGAGTGGGAAACTTATGAAAATACTTCTTCCTATAAACGTACACAGTTACACACATACAATTATGCACACACAGACACACAGACACACACACACTTATACACCCACACAGACATTTGCTAGGTCTGAGAGTAGAATCTTTGCCTATCTAGTTATTTCTACTATTAGTGTTATGCAGTTATCACACACGCTACAAAGCTTACTGAACTGACAACTGGCCAAAGGTGCTGATAAGGGGAATGAGATCAGCAGGACTGATAAAGTATGCCCGTGGGTGGGAAACGTATCAAAAGACTTCGTCCTACAAACATACACACTTTCACACACACTTAGACACCCACACACACATTAAACTGATCTGAGAGTAGAACCCCTATCTATCCAGTTATTTATACTACAGTGTTACACAGTTATCACATGCACTACAGAGCTTACTGTGCTTACAATTGGCCAAAAGTACTGATAAGGGGAATGACATCAGCATGACTGATAAAATAGGGTAGTGGGTGGGAAACATATCAAAATACTTCTCCCTATAAACATACACACTTTCACGCACACACTTAGACACCCACACACATATTTGCCAGATCTGAGAGTAGAACCCCTACCTAACTACTTATTTGTACTATACTGTTACACAGTTATCACACATGCTACAGAACTTACTCGGTTGATAACTGGCCGAAGGTGCTAATAAGGGGAATGACATCAGCTGGAATGATAAAGTACGGCAGTGGGTGGGAGATTTATCAAAATACTTCTTCTTACAAATACACACACACTCATTTGCCAGATCTGAGATTAGAAGCCCTGTCTAGCTAGTGATTTGTACTATTGTGTTATGCAGTTATCACACGTGCTATGGAGCTTACTGGGCTAACAACTGGCCAAAGGTGCCAATAACGGGAATGACATCAGCAGGACTGATAAAGTGGGGCACTGGGAAGTGTTGTGGTTGGGAATGGCCTAAAACTGTTTCACCTACAAACACACACACCCTCACTCTCACATACACAACTGTCACACACACACACACTTGCCAGTATTGAGATTAGAACCCCTACCTGTCTAGTTATTACTATTATAGTGTTACACAGTTATCGCATGTGCTACAGAGCTTATAGAGGTGATCAGTGTCCAATGGTGCTTCTAACATGAATGAAAGCAGCAGATCTTGTGAAGTAGGGCAATGTGAAGTGTACTGAGTGGGAGGAGTCTCCTAATACTTGGACCTATGGAGACACACACACACACACACACACACACACACACACACACACACACACACACACACACACACACACACACACAGGTGATGTGATATAAACTCAACCTCAGTACTGTTACACAATGGGGCTCACATTTTATGCTGGTACATGCGACTGTTTACAACTGGTATGCCACTGTCCACAGCAGGACATCACTGTATGCCATTCAGGGTATCCGTGTGTATGACTTACTTTGTCTGTGTCCCCCTGTGTCTCTTTCTGTATCACTGTCTGTCTCTCCCCCACATCTATGTGTGTGTATGCTTGACATATGTTGCTATCTGTTGCCCATATATGTGTGTGTGTATCTCACACAACAGTTGCAGATATATCACAAATGGGCCACCTAGAGCTAGCTGAGGGTAATCTTGTCTGCTGTGTGTGTGTGTGTGGGGACAGCTGAGGTGTACATAGCTGTCTGCATGGATGGACATATATACACAAGACAGTCATATATTCTGATGTGGGTTCCAACATGTCCTGTGATTCTCTGTGTGTAGGGGCATGCCCAGTGTGACCTTCTATAGTTAGGGTGGGACTCCATTCCAGAGATAGGTGTACTTCAGTCCAGGGTTTTGTGTGCTACAGCCATACCTCTCATGAGTACACAGGATTTTTCCTCAGGGTACTTGCTTTCTTTAGCAGACATTTTGTAACATATCTGTAGTCTAAACTGCAATGTATTTTGTCATTACCTAGTGTCAGACATCCTCAGATCATCACAGTGCTTTACCAGAGGAATACTAGTTGTATGATGCATAGACCAATATTAAGAGGGCATCTATGTAAATTCTTGCCCAACAAGGCCATTTGTTAGGTGCTGCTACAGGCCATGTAGTAATGACACACAGCTGTGTAAACAGTTCAGCAACCTGATGATCTACTGGCTGGGGATCTCCTGCTTGTGTGGTATCATTCTAACCTGAGATGTCATATCCTTGTGTGTGCATACCTCTGACCTGTACAGTTTTTGGCAGGTTGTCCAGGTGTTTGGCTAGAGGTTTCATCGTTTCTATGTAAACTTGTGTTTTTATGGCAAGTTAGTTACATATAATTGAAGTGTGATGTTACAAAATAATACAGACATTACAGTTTCAGAATACATAACCTTCAGACAATTCCTGCTACTGCAAGCCCCTCACCCTACCAACTTTCTCAGTATGTAAAGGCAATATTTGCAACACATCCCTATCATTGTGCCTTTGTTCCACTTTTCTTTCTACCCTTGTCCATACATCTTTCTGTCAGAGGTTGGGAGTTATGGGTATGGGTACAGAGTGCATTCAACTGTGCAGGCATGTCCATTATTTGTAAAAGCAAACATAAGAAAAAGGATTATTGAGAATGACCACTGGCAACAGCACCACAAAGCACTTATATTCACTGCTACACATCCTTCAAGATGTCACTAATATGTGTAGCATAAACTACCCCTCCATTAACTGGGAAAACTACTCATGTACCAATACACTTGCCCAACATTTCCTGGAATTTATTAATTCCAATGCCCTGGACCAGCTCATTCTTACCCCCACTAGAGGTAGCAATATCCTTGACCTGGTTATTACTAACATGGGAGACTGTTGCTCTATACCAATAGTCAACTCCTCCCTGGTTAGATCCGACCACAAACTAATCACCTTGGAAATACACATCCCACCCACCCACCCTGCAAAGGCAACCACCATAAAAAAACCTCTCCAAAGCTAAGTTTGGGCTCCTAAGAACAGAGGTGGCTAACTTCACGGCACCCATGCAAATGGAGAATAGTTGCATGACCGCCAAATCATACACCAATACACTGTATGAACACGTACACAAATGTATGGATCTCACCCTACCCAATAGAGCCAAAATGCTCTCCTCCAAAAAGAGGAAGCCAATCTGGTGGTTCTGTGCCATAAACAAACTCTACAACAGAAGGAGGAAATGGAAGCGGAATAAGGTGAAGTCCCAAGATTGGAAAAACTCCCTTATCAGCCTCAACAAAAAGTTGAGATCCCTCATCAAATCCTCTAAAGCTAGCTATGAAAAGAAAATTGCAGCAGATAGTAAAAACAACCACAAGGTCTTCTATAGTTATGTAAAGAATCACCACAGCAATACCCAGATTTGCTCTGAGCTACTGCACAATTGTACCTCCTATACCGAGCCAGCAGATATTGCCAATATACTGGCTGACAGATTCAATGCCAGCTTTACCCCTCTTCCCCCAAAGGACCAATCACAATACCAGTAGATTGCCAGGCACTCAGTATTACTGCTGCACAGGTTAAAACAGCACTTTCCAAGGTCAAGAATACAGCTTCTATGGTACCTGACAATATCCCTGGCTGTTCTACATGAACTACAGAGTGAACTGGCACCTCACCTGTGTGCCCTGTTCAATCACAGCCTCACATCAGGCTTTGTCCCTACCAAATAGCACACTGTTATAGTCATCCCTCTCCACAAAGGAGGAGCGACTACAGACCCTGGGAACTATCGCCCCATTAGCCTGACAAGTCTGATATGCAAAGCTATGGAACGCATCATCATGGACCCAATAAACAAGGATATAGGGAATCTCTAAACTCTGGATCCCACACAATTTGGTTTTGTGAAGGGTAGATCATGCCTGCTCAACTTGGTCGACTTCTTTGAGTCAGTCACCAGAGCTGTGGATGAAGGCAAGCTGGTTCATACAGCCTACCTTGATCTGGCCAAGGCCTTTGATACCATTCCCCACTCAGGAATCATAGCAAAACTCACTAAACTAGGCATCAACCCCTATATCACTAGGTGGATTGCAAACTGGCTCACAGATAGAACCCACAGTGTGAAAGTAGCTGACTCCAAGTCAGACTGCCAAATAGTCATGGGTGGAGTCCCACAGGGATCAGTCTTGGGTCCTCTCCTGTTTGGTATCTACTTCATATAAGTCCAGTCCAACAAAAAGGGACTCTGGCTGACAAAGCTCGCAGATGATTGCTAGTTGGGAGCCATTATTAACTCCCCAAGTGATGTTGACATCCTACAGAAAGGCCTTAAGTTCAATGCAAAAAAATGTGCCATTATCCCTTTTGGGAAAAACCCAGTTCCCATGAACTACCACATCGATGGTAGTCCACTGAACACAGAAGGTGTTATAAGAGATCTGGGAACACAGGTTGACAGCAACCTCTCTTTTGACCACCACACTGTCACTGTGGTCAGAAAGTCCTTCTATGTGGCACATCTCATTACTAAGGGTTTTGCATCCAGGAAGAAAGAGGTCATTGTCTCCATCTACTCTTCCCCTCATTAGGCCAATCATTGACTACTATGCCCCATATGGCATGTACCACACTAGACACCTGCAACAACTGGAGAAGCCACAAAAGTACCTCACAAAGAGGATCGTAGGCCTTAAACACTTGTCCTATATGGACAGACTCAAAAAACTCCAACTATTCTCTGTCTCATATCACCTACTTTGACTTACAAAGCCAGGTCTGACCCAGCTCTGTTAGAAATGCTACATCTAAAGAAATCCCAATCCCTCCAAACCACATGCTCCAGAACCCTCAACCTCATTACCACAATCAACAGAACATGCTGGAGGGACAGGTTCATAACCCAGAGTCTGCCCATGCTATGGACTAGACTTCCCATACATGTCAAACAGAGCATCTCACTGGCCCTCTTCAAGAGAAAGTTTGACGAGTGGATGGGAAATAGAAAATTCAGCCCGGGATCACTCCAGTGGCTCTACTCAACAGAGGCACTGGAAACTAAGATCAAGTGGCATGATGCCAGGGTAATCCTATGGGCTAGGCTTGTAAAGGCTCCAGGGCCATTAGCCTAGTACACACCTATGAACTTATATTCCACATAGCACTGTGACTTCCAAGTATGCCAGTGGTAGTGCAGTGGGTCTCACTGACATGCATAACAGCTGCCATGTCAAAGGGAGCACTGTATCTAGGGCAGCATAAGACAGCTGCCAGGAGAACGTGCTGGCCAGATCCAGACAGTATTAACCAGACATACACATAGCTCATTGACCACTGCATATTGTGGACAGGCAACATGTTTTCATGTGTATTGGTACAGCCCTGTCAATATGTGCTGTGCTGCTTTTTCCATGCAAACATATATGTTACTGCATTTGTGTGGGTATATGGGGGCACACCTGTCCATTGTACACATTTGCAGAGACTGTGCTGATATTTCCTTTACATTTTTGCTTCCATTTACCATACTATTGTGCCATGTCTTGGGGACTGGAGGCATATCAGTAAAGAGCCCAGGTCAGATTGTACTAGCATACATTTGAGTTTCAGACTTCTTACCCTTCATAGCCTTACTAGAACTGCAGGTCCTGCTGTGATATCACTGTGTGAGTCTGTAGGCAGTTAATTTAAAATTTCCACCATTTGTAGGCCTTTATCAGACATTTCTCTGTGGTTTTCTACAGCTGACTTGCTGTGTGGATGTGAGGGGCAGTTATGCGACTCCCACCCCGACATCCACGCCTGTGTCCTATGACCTCCCCACTTAGTTGTCCCCACACATATACTACAGTGGCATTTGCCACCTTGGGTACTACTGCATAGTGTGTGGAGGCCAGTGTTGGCCAGACATTTCCTGATGTCCCACATAGCTGTCAGTTGTGGGCTGCTATCCCAGTAGGCCACCCCATTCCCTTGCATGCATGCACCATTACCATAGATATGCTAGCAGAACATACTATTCCATTCATTTATTGTTAAGAAGACTGACTTACCTTGTGCTTGTAGCAATTGTGAGGATGGTGCTTGAGGGCTGCCTATGTTGAATGCACACAGTACACTGCCTATACATGGTAAGTTACAGGTAATGTGATGTGTGTCATCCGTTTTACTGTGTGTGTGAGTCAGAGAGTGGTGTCATTCCCTGGGGTCCCTACAGTGTCAGTGTGTGTTCAATGGATTATCTCTTTGCCAAGGTGTGAGCATACTGGGCACGCCTCCATCTGCCTACGGGAGCAGGCTCAGGGACCTCCTACTGTGAGTCCCTTTGTACCTGAGGGAACCTTGGCAATGGTGGTGGGCTGTGTGGTCCTTCCCCATGCTGTTCCTGCTGCAGCTGTTGCCACAGGATCATATTGTGTAGCATGGCACATACTATAAACATGTGTGCACATGTGGTTGGAGAGTACTGCAAGGCTCCACTAGATATGTCAAGGCAGCGGAACTGTGACTTGAGCATCCCAAACACATGCACTATAATGATCCTGGTTTCTGCATGTGCCTCATTATGGGGTTCTTGTGTGGGTGTGTGTGCATTTCTGATGGGTGTCATCATCCACGGCTCCAGTGCATAGCCAGCATCCCCCACCAGATGACCATATGGGATGCCCCACTGGCAAATGCCTGGTACAGCTATGATGAATTCCAGATGTGGGAGTTGTGATAACATCCAGGGCTGTCAGCACACATTCATGATAATGCCCTAGGCATTGCACATGACCTGGCAGTTGATGCAGGGGAATCCCTTGTCATTTATGTAGACCATACCCTGTTCACTGGGTGGTGCTTTGATGTGGATGTGCCTGCAATCTATGGCACCCAGTACCTCCAGGTATTCCTGCTACATGGTGGAAGAGATGCATATTGCTGGTCCTCTCCTCATGGGTGTTGGGGAAGTAAATGTGCTCACTGGCATGTGGTAGCATGGCATCCAGGAACTGGGGGAGTACCCACGATGCAGATGCCTGTGAGACCCCCATCGTGTGACCAGCAGGTCTTTGGGAAGTACCTGTAACTAGAAATCTTAAGGCTATACATACCTTGGTATCCACTGGGATGGGTTTCCCTCTGTTGGTTCTAGCTCTGAGTTGAGGCCGGCACAGCTCGGTGATTTGATGAAGTATGTCTCTGTCCACCCTGTAACGCTCTACTATCTCCAGATCATGTAGCCCCTGGTAGGTTACCCTGGGTCTGAACACTCTCCTCCTCCTCTTTGGTCTGTGGCAGTTGTCTGCATTATCCTGCTCTCTGCCGTCAGCCTCTAACACATACTGATGGATCAAAGCAATGGCAGTCCCTAATATTTTTCCAGTTACAATTCCCCTGCATGTATACACCAATGGTGCAGAGTTTGTGTGAAAAAAAACAGACTGTAAGATGTTTCCATACTTTATACTGTTGTGCTGCGGATGCTGCCTTTATGATTGGCTGACTATGATACATTCCATCTACCAGTTATATTACTCATGGCTTTGATTTGGCCACTGTGAGTGTTAGAAGCATTACTGGTAATTTGTGCATGATTGCCTTTATTCTGCTGTTGGCCTTTTTTAAATTATTTTTTACTTACATCTCCTCCCATTTTCAGCTATGCAGCCACCTGCCAGCTGTATTATTGTGTGCTTTGCATGGCCCATTGTA
Organism: Protopterus annectens; assembly: GCF_019279795.1. Classification (NCBI taxonomy): domain Eukaryota; kingdom Metazoa; phylum Chordata; order Ceratodontiformes; family Protopteridae; genus Protopterus; species Protopterus annectens. Next base: position 877,105,182 of record NC_056731.1, on the reverse strand, counting down.
AGTTGCAAGAGTCCCATATTAGAGATTTCTACTTCATTTCTCCTTTATTGTGCTGTTGCCCTTTATTTTTGTTACATCTCCTCCCATTTTCAGCTATGCAGCCACCTGCCATCTGTATTATTGAGTGATTTCAGTGGCCCATTGTGAGTTGCAGAATCTCATATTGCTGATTTGTACTACATTGCCCTTGTTCTGCTATTTCCTATTTTTCATTATATCCTTCCTGTTTAAGCCTCATCATGCATAAACAGCAAGAAATGGCCTTCCCCTGGGTGGGAACACCCTCCTCAGTTCATGGAATAGGAGTATACAGCCTCAGACACACACCCTCGCTTAGCTGTGCTTAGCTAAGCACAAACCCGGGCAACGGAGCTCCAATGTGCTTACAGCAAGCATGACACACCCCCTTTTCATGTTAGTTGCTCCTCCTGCCTACACAATGGTGTTACAGCACCTACACGGTTAGGTACAGTGTGGCACTTAGAAGAATTTTGTGATTTAGTATAAGTCCCCTCATTAACATACCCCACTACCTTAATACGTAGTTACTGCACTACACAAGAGCCTTCCCCCTTAGCAACCACTGTTCCCTGACATTGTTTTGATTATGCTTGCCATTGAGTATAATGGCAAAATGCAGGTTTCCCTTACAATGGACTTTTCAACTTATTTTTTTTATTTTCCCCACAATCCCGTTTGTGTGGCGCTTCCCTATGCTTAATAGGTTGAGATCGGCCAAAAAAAAAAAACTTTTATTTTTAGAAAATTAAATACTTTAACATGCCAATGGCCATATATTTGGCCATTGGCATACCTACACATTAGGGTTCATGCTTTTATTGGAGCTGTCATGGCTCCATTTTCATTTTTGCAAAAATGTATTCGGCTAGTAGATAGTAATAAAAATGTATTCGGAGAACTTTTCATAATTGCATACCGGATCAGTCGAGGCCCGGGTTAACAACGACTGCCACCAGTACTGTTAGCCAACAGGGTGCTGGTGGAAATTGGGCTACTGTTGGCCGAAGGAGAAGAGGAGGGTGAAGGCATGCCAGAAGGCAGAAAGATAGGAGGAAGGTTAGGAGTGTAGCAGTGAGGGTAGGAACTTTGAATGTTGGCAGTATGACTAGTATAGGAAGAGAGCTAGCTGATATGATGGAGAGAAGGAAGGTTGATATATTGTGTGTGCAAGAGACCAGATGGAAGGGAAGTAAGGCCAGGTGTTTAGGAAACGGGTTCAAATTGTTTTATCATGGTGTGGATGGCAGGAGAAATGGGGTAGGGGTTATACTAAAGGAACAATATGCCAAGAGTGTTTTAGACGTGAAGAGTGTCTGACCGAGTGATGTTTATGAAGCTCGAAATTGATGGTGTAATGATGAATGTTGTTAGTGCATATGCTCCACAAGTTGGGTGTGCGATGGATGAGAAAGAGAAATTTTGGAGTGAGTTGGATGAAGTTGTGGTGAGTGTACCCAAGGGTGAGAGACTAGTGATTGGAGCAGACTTTAATGGGCATGTTGGTGAAGTGAACAGAGGGATGAGGAAGTGATGGGTAGGTATGGTGTTAAGGAGAGGAATGCAGAAGGTCAGATGATTGTGAATTTTGCGAAAAGGATGGACATGGCTGTGGTGAATACGTATTTTAAGAAGAGGGTGGAGCATAGGGTGACGTGCAAGAGTGGAGGAAGATGCTCACAGGTTGATTATATACTATGTAGGAGGGCCAGTCTGAAGGAGATTGGAGACTGTAAAGTGGTGGCAGGGGAAAGTGTAGTTAAGCAGCATAGAATGGTGGTATGTAGAATGACGTTGGTGATCAAGAAGAGGAGGAGGAGTGTGAAAGCTGTGCCAAGGATTAAATGGTGGAAGTTAAAAAGGGTGATTGTGAAGTGGAGTTTAGGGAAGAGTTAAGACAGGCACTGGGAGGCAGTGGAGAGTTACCAAATAGCTGGGTAACTACAGCAGAACTAGTAAGGGTGACTGCTAGAAAGGTGCTTGGTGTGACATCTGGACAGAGGAAGGAGGACAAGGAGACCTGGTGGTGGAATGAGGAAGTACAGGAGAGTATACAGAGGAAGAGGCTGGTGAAGAAGAAGTGGGATTGTCAAAGAGATGAAGAAAGTAGACATGAGTATAAGGAGATGAGGCACATGGCAAAGAGAGAGGTGGCAAAGCTAAGGATAGGGCATATGGAGAGTTGTACGAGAGATTGGACACTAAAGAGGGAGAAAAGGACCTGTACCGATTAGCTAGACAGAGGGACAGAGCTGGGAAAGATGTGCAGCATGTAAGGGTGATAAAGGATAGTGAGGGAAAGGTACTCACAAGAGAGGAGAGTGTGTTGAGTAGATGGAAAGAGTATTTTGAGAGGCTGATGAATGAAGAGAATGAGAGAGAGAAGGTTGGATGATGTGGGGATAGTGAATCAGGAAGTGAAACAGACTAGCAAGGAGGAAGTAAGGGCAGCTATGAAGAGGATGAAGAATGGAAAGGCTGTTGGCCCAGATGACATACCAATGGAAGCATGGAGGTGTTTAGGAGAAATGGCAGTGGAATTTCTAACTAGATTGTTTAATGAAATTTTGGAAAGTCAGAGGATGCCTGAGGAGTGGAGAAAAAGTGTTTTGGTACCTATCTTTAAGAATAAGAGTGATGTGCAGAGCTGCAGTAACTACAGAGGGATAAAACTGATTAGTCACAGCTTGAAGTTATGGGAAAGAGTAGTGGAAGCAAGGTTAAGAAGGGATGTAATGATTAGTGATCAGCAGTATGGTTTCATGCCAGGAAAGAGCACTACAGATGCAATGTTTGCTCTGAGAGTGTTGTTGGAGAAATACAGAGAAGGTCAGAAGGAGTTGCATTGTGTCTTTGTAGACTTGGAGAAAGCATATGACAGGGTGCCTAGAGAAGAGTTGTGGTATTGTATGAGGAAGTCGGGAGTGGCAGAGAAGTATATAAGAGTGGTACAGGATATGTACGAGGGTAGTGTGACAGTGGTGAGGACTGCAGTGGGAGTGACAGATCCGTTTAAGGTGGAGGTGGGATTACATCAAGGATCAGCTCTGAGTCCTTTCTTATTTGCAGTGGTGATGGACAGGTTGACAGATGAGATCAGACAGGAGGCCCCGTGGACTATGATGTTTGCAGATGACATTGTGATCTGTAGTGAGAGTAGGAATCAGGTTGAGGAGATTCTGGAGAGGTGGAGATATGCTCTAGAGAGCAGAGGAATGAGGGTCAGCAGGGCTAAGATAGAATATATGTGTGTAAATGAGAGGGAGGGTAGAGGAATGGTGAGGATGCAGGGAGTAGAGTTGGTAAAGGTGGACGAGTTTAAGTACTTGGGATCAACAGTTCAGAGTAATGGTGAATGTGGAAGAGAGGTGAAGAAGAGAGTACAGGCAGGGTGGAATGGGTGGAGAAGAGTGTCAGGAGTGATTTGTGACAGACGGGTACCAGTAAGAGTGAAAGGGAAGGTCTACAAGAGTGTAGTGAGACCAGCTATGTTATATGGGTTGGAGACAGTGGCATTGACAAAAAGGCAGGAGTCAGAGCTGGATGTGGCAGAGTTAAAGATGTTAAGATTTGCAATCGGTGTGACTAGGATGGATAGGATTAGGAATCACTATATTAGCGGGTCAGCTCATGTTGGACAGTTTGGAGACAAAGCAAGAGAGACGAGATTGCGTTGGTTTGGGCATGTGCTGAGGAGGGATGATGGGTATATTGGGAAAAAGATGCTAAGGATGGAGCTGCCAGGTAAGAGGAATAGAGGAAGGCCTAAGATAAGGTTTATGGACGTGGTGAGAGAGGACATGCAGGCAGTTGGTGTGACAGAGCAAGATGCAGAGGATAGGAAGAAATGGAAAGAGATGATCCGCTGTGGCGACCCCTAACGGGAAAAGCCGAAAGAGAATGATGTATTCGGCTAGTAGCCAAATACATTTCTGCAGCTTATACTGTTCCTGCACGGTTACCTACCTGCTTCCTGGATCACTATTTTACCTCATTTGCATGTTTTTCACTAGCAAATGAGGTAATTAGCATCCCGCATGGGTTTCCATGCAGGAACAGTGTTGGCTTGCTCATGCACGTTCCTGGATCGCTCGGTGGCCATATTCTGTGCAAGATCGGCTACACTGCTCCTGCACAGCGAATTTACATTAGTAAATCCAGCGGATATTCTTTATAGAATGGTACTGTTTCATCTTCCATAATGTTACTCACTCTGTGTTATACAATGCATGCATTGCTTTTTGTAATGGGAAATTCTTTTATTTACACCTGGGGTGATCCTGAATTTGGTCCATGTTGATCAGTGTTGTATTCCAGATAACACATTGAGCTAAAATAAAATAAAAGAAATAATAAATAAATAAATATACACATACATGCATAGATACATGCATACATGCATACGTAAATAAATATTTGTATCATAAAAGTATACAATTATCATCCTTCGCTTCATAGGTATTTACGAGGCTAATGACCACAAGGGCCTTTTTAAGCCTAGCCATGCATCCCAAATCTCTGACAAGTTCTGATACCTTTGATAAGTGTAAGAAGGGGCTTGGGAGATGAACATTTGCAAGTAGGGGCTTGCATCTTAAATGGATCCAAGGGAGATACTGAAAAGCCAACTGCTCGAAGAGTTAGTGTAATGAAAAGAAAGGCATCCACTAATTTTTTGAGCCTGTCCTTCTTGTGAGGATAATGCCCACCCTCACAAGATTTAATATGATTGTCTTCAAGATTAGTGTACCTCTCTAGCTACTCTGGTGGTGTAGAGAGGCAAAGCATTGACAATAGCCCAGCTGATCTGGGTTCAATTAGTGGCTGGGGTAACTGAAAGAGCTGCAGTGAGGGATGGGTGTGCCTGTTCTGGGAGAAGGCACTCCCTGGTGACACTTCCTAAGGGGAGGTGTGGTCCAAAGAGGGGAGATGTCCTCAAAAGTAACTAATGAGTGAGTGGGGCAGGGAAAGGCAAAGTGGGGAGGGAATATACATATAAAAAACAGTACAGAAGTACAGACAACCAAGCCCCTAGGACACTGTTAAGATCCACATCTTGACCCAGCAACACCTGAGTAAGTCTGGGGGGTAGGAAGATTGCTAGCACACTTGACATGGATGTGGGCACTGCGGGCCAGGCCAGTAGTAATGAGATACGACAGGAACAAAATAAAAAAGATTACTGTACCATATAGAAGGTTGCAAACCACCTAATGTAGTAATACTACTCACTGAATAGAGATTTCAGCTATGTGTTATCAATCAAACACTTGGCCATCATACAAGTGGATGGTAACTATGAATTATAGATTTGATTTTGTTTCCACCTCCTTCTTTTAACCTTCCATTTCTTCCTTAAGTCATTCTTGTATAAAACTCTAGTAATGTTCTTAAAAGAATAAATATTAAGAAGGAAGCTAACATTCTAAAGCAACATATTATAAACATTTCAGAAGCTTTTGATATGAGTAAAGTAGTTTAATAATGTGTGCTAACTTGCCACAGGAGAGAAACAGTGAAGCATGCAAGGCATTCACAGATGTACGTATCATTCATTATGCTCAAATGAGTTCGCACACACACACACACACACACACACACACACACACACACACACACACACACACACACACACACTTTGAAATGTGGTAGAAAACGCTATTAATTATTAGATTAATTACTAAGGATGGTCAAGAAAGCAGTCTGTATCCCAGTCTGAGAACATTTCTGAATAGATTACCACACCTCAGCCACATTGTTTTCTTTTGCAAGAAAATAAATCTTGAAAATTTTGGGTTAGTTTGCTTTTCTATGAGGCTGTAATAAATACTTGAAAATAAGTATTTGAAAATAACAACAGACCCATCATTAGCTCTTACAGAGGCATACAGAATTTATTCGGAGACCTGATTACTTTGGCAGGTTCATGTGATTGACATTCTCGAGTTATATTTGTATGGCAATCAAATGCCATTTCTAGAACTGCAAAGATAGCCTCCAGCACTGATTGCTGCACAGCTTATTTTGGATTCTCACTCACTAAATATACAGATCATAAGAAATTATCCACCAGATTTAAAATTAGTATTACGTTTCATTTAGTTTAACACTGTATGCTATCATGGGTACCAAACTAATTAGTTTTAACATTTGTGTAAACTCAACCTAAAAATAATTGAAGCATTACAATTATTTTGTATTTTAGCTGTTTCTAAGACAGTAAACTAGATGTAGTGAAACATGTACACATGTTCTAAATTTAGGTCTGAGTAAGTAATAGTAATTAGTTCAGAAATACAAACCTTTTCTGTTTTTTCTGTGCAACATTGTGAGTGGCCAAATGGAAAGAATTGTAAGAATTCATGCATGACATTTGAAAAAAGATTAATGAAACCAGAAACTAACAGAAAATATAGAACTGAATGTTGGAAATAAGCCATAAACTAAAAAAGGTATCTTAATGATATTAGTCAAAATTACAATTATTGAGGGGTAAAAGAAGAACTGAAAGGGTACAAGGTGTTAAAAACATGTCAAAAGAGTAAACAGTAACAGGCAATTGAAAGAGTCAATATATTAGTTTAATTTACTGTGATCAGAAACACATATTTTTATATATTTGAAGGGCAGTTGACAAAAATCTTTATACATTAGGTTCAAAGTATTTTTTGGTTTTGTTTTAATCATTCCTTTATTCAGTCATTTTTTTCTTTTTTTCTGATGCCCACTTTAGCCTGTACAGGGTCATGTGAAAAAGTAGTTGGTATAAGGGAGAAAACCATTCCTGATTGGAATGCTGGTCTGTCATAGGACTCATACACAGACACATGCACACACATATGAACAAGCACATAACACACACACACACACACACACACACACACACACACACACACACACACACACACACACACACACACACACACCTTATGCATGTCAGTTTCAAGGGCAGCTATCTAATCTAACAGAATGTATTTTTATGTAGAAGAAAAGTGGAAAGCGTTACAAAATTCCATATGGACATAAGCAAGGCATGTACGATCTGCACAGGAGGCACTTCATCTGGGAACAGAAATGGAGAACCAAGAGCTGTGAGGAAGGAAAGCTTATGTACAAATAATCAACGTAATACCTTAAGAGCACATTCGTTCATAGGTACTTACTAAGTTACTGATTTATGAGTATTTTTTGGAGCCTTTCCATACATTCCCAAGAAGGTTTAAGCCAATGTATTATAAGTACAAATATTCATGAGGAACAGAGATGGTAAACCAGGGGTAAATTTGTAGTTTCCCATCCATTCATCCAGATTATGTATGACTAGAGTAAGAGGTGTACTTTGCTTTACATGAAGAGGATACTGATTTTTGAGAAGTAGCATTTTCTGTGATACACATTTATCCCTCCAACATATTCTGTTTATGTTGTATCTCTTGAATCAGTGTTTATGCCACCACCACTGGATGTCTCGATGTGCAGTAGGTCTGAAAGGATGGGGTCAGTTGAGGCTTTCTAAGTGAGGCACAGATCAACCTAAGTAGCATGTGGGATACCAAGAAAAAGGTCAGGACTTCGAGATAGTCAGTCAGTGTAATTTTCTGATTTAAGCCCTTGATTTTCTTGGTGAGAAAGCATTATGGTCATTCAAGCTGTGTCAGATGTTTGAGGAGATACATACTGAGGGGGGCATTATACTCAATGATCTGCCTAATTAGTGGTGAATACAGTGGAATGATCACATCCCAATACCTGGATATCATACCCATACTTATAATTGTGAAAATGAAGAAGGACTTTCCTACAATAATGGATACATGGTACTCAAAGGACAATTAATTGTCTGCATAGGATTCCAGGTCCCTAAGTACTGGATCACTTTTCAGTGGTGTGATGTCAATGTGATAGTTACAGGTGATGTCATGCTTGACAAAGGATGCATTGCTTGGCCTTTAGTTTTAGGGCATGGTTTTGACATCAGAAATTTGTTTTGGAAAGGCCCTCTTTTAGGATTTTAGTGTCTTCTGTAGAGTTTATGATGCACCAAGTTTACAGCCATCTGCAAACCTGGTCAGCCTCAAACTCTTAACATTAACTTAGACTTCCAAGAAGTAAATGCCAAAGAATAGTGGCTGTCAGACTGAACACTAGGGTACACCACTAGTGACCTGTCTTTTGGAGGAGGCAGAGCTCCCCACCATAATTTTCTGTATTCTGCTAGTGGGACAGTTTGCTATCCAGTGAGTACATAGGGACTTACATTTAGCTGGGTGAGATGGTGTTGAATGCCTTTACAAGGTTTAGATATGTGGTATGTACAGATGTTCCCTCATCCATTGGTTTAGTAACATTCCCAAAGAAGTCGATCAAGATGAGTAGGCAGGATGTGCCGTTGACAAAAATGAACTGGCTAGGGTCAAGAATTTGTAAGTTGCCCATGTTCTTGTTTATTAATTCCATAATGATTCATTCCATTGTGTTACAGATGAGCCTGGCCAGACTTCTGGGTCTATAATTGCCTGGGTCCATAGATGCGTCGCCTTTGTGCAAGTTGATGACTTTTGCTGGCCTCCACTCGTGCGGCAAACAGCCTGTTTGTAATCTGATATTGAATAGCATCTGCAGGAGTTTCACAGGTCCTGTTTCAGACTGGCCAGTAGGTATATTGCTATGATATCCAGCCCGACAGAAAAAGTGTTTTCAACCTTAAACAGTACTTTGCGGACTTGGTCTTGAGAGATTTGGGGGATATGCTGGTATATGATCTGGGAATGTTGGAGGGGAGGAGGCGTGAAGTTAGAGGTAAATTTATCCGCTGGTATATTGGCTATGTCCTCTGGGTCTGAGTATGCTCTATCATATACAATTAGCTCTGTACAGAGCTGGGCATTGTTTCTTGAGTTTTCTAACACAGTTAAAGAAGGATTTGTACTTGTCTTTAGCCTGGGTGGCTATTAAAACCTCATATCTGTCTCTGGTGGATTTGATCAGGGACTAGAGTTCCTTGTTAAGTTTAGTAAGCGCATTTTTGGTAACCAAAGAGTTACATGTATTTTTACATGAAATAAGCATTTTTCTTTTATTTTAGAACCTGTTTATGTTTGGTTTTCACTGCAGTTACTTATTTTTAAAGTTAGCATTGTATTTAATTCGGAGGGGGACAGAAGCATCTATGCAGCTATTTACATGTGCCTAGAATTTGGTGGTAAAGGATTCTACATAGGCAGAGGGGTCATCAGGTAGAAAGGGGATGTTGAAGTAAGCCAGGTCATCACACATTTTTAACA